>NC_057795.1:47833273-48122087 GCF_018294505.1 Triticum aestivum
GTAGCCACTGCGGGGTTCACGATGCGCGAATTTGAGTACCGCGTAAGCTCGATTCCAACGAGCTCTGTGTGCTTGCGTCTCGTTCGGAATCGGTAGCTTACTGCTACCAAATTCAGATCGAAGCCCCGTTCATGCCTTAGTTAGTGCTGCCATTAGTTCTGCGGTGCGTATAATTAGCTGAGGCGTGTGGAGAAGTTGGATTCTATGACGGTCATGGGTTTGATTTACACATCATTTTTAGTGGTTTCAGTCTATTCAACTTGGTTGGACAACCGTCGTTGCTAATATAGGGGAGTTAGGGCATGTACACCGCGGCCTCCTCCCCCGCGGCATCGGCGTCGGCGTGGGACTGGACCCGCTAGAGCCGGCACTTTGCGGAGATGGACCAGGCCGAGAGCTACGCGTCCGTGTTGCGCTTCCAGCTGGAGGAGGGCGTGGACTTGAAAGCAGGAGTAATTTTCTTCCCAGAAGTTTGCACAATTTAATCTAGGTTCATGGTCCTGGTCAATGTTAGGGGCAATAGTAGTGAAGCCAACAAAAAATGGGCAATTTATAAGTTGTTGTCCGTGATGTCTGAACATGATAGAGGCAAAGGTGTCCCGTCTTTTGATGAGATGATGGATATCGCTTTGGTGGAAGTCGACTTTGACGATCCGACTACGAATGTGCGAGGACGTCGCGCCTTAGCAATCGCTAAACCAACTCCGAGAGGTTATTGACCACACTGGAGCACGATCAACCAGACCACGAGGGTCTGTTTCCTGCGAGCAAACGAAGAACAAGCAAGAAACTAAGATTGCAATCTGGATATTGCGAATATAAGATGAAAGCTTTATTGATCAAGGTGGGGTTCTGTGACGCCTTTGTCTGGTCGTTGAACACAAATGAAGTACGCGAAGTTACAGCTATGGTGAACTTTAATCTAAACAAAACCCAAAGTCTAAACGGTGCCCTAAGGGCTGTATATATGGAGGAAGAGGGGGGAATTTCGTGGCCCTTGGTGGAGGGGTCCGAAATCAACCCTATCTCTTGTTTCCCCACACATACGGACTCTAAAAATAGCCTATACTTATGTATTTCGAAATTACAAGGGCCTGGCCCAATAATAAGGTGACGCAGCACCTAGAATAGCCTCGGGACGAAATTTATGAAGTGGCATCTTGTATATTTCGTCCAAGGCTTCATGCACCCATTATGGTGGCTTCAAAGTCCTGAAATCATCACTTGTAACTCCGTTCTTGTTCCCCTTGCGCATGGCATCATCTCCATGCTTGTTCTTGCTCCAATGTTCATCCTTCTCCAAGCTAGGCCCTTCATTTGTAAGCAAAACAAATGTATCCAATTTAGGCAGCACCATATTCTCATGAACATTAGAATCATTACCAAGAAACGAAAGTACCTGATAATTTAATTGGCGTGCGCGAGCTCTAGTAATTGGTCCCGTATATGTAGCAGTAGGGGTTGTGGGTGTAACAATGGTATTGATGTCCTCATCATCCTCCCCTTCTTGAAATGAAGTCGTCCTCGACGGAATCTCATCTTCCTCACCCAAATAAGGCTTCAAATCTGCAATGTTAAAAGTGGGACTAACCCCAAAATCTGCAGGCAGCTCAAGTTTATATGCATTATCATTTATTTTCTCTAACACCTTAAAGGGACCATAAGCATGTGGCATTAGCTTTGATTTGTGCAAATCAGGAAATCTATCCTTACGCAAATGTAACCAAACAAGATCTCCAGGTGCAAACACAACATGTTTTCTACCCTTATCTCCAGCAAGTTTATATTTAGCATTCATACGCTCAATATTTTCCTTAGTTAACTCATGCATCTTTAAAATCAATTCAGCATGTTGTTTAGCATCAAAATTAACCTTCTCCGAAGATGGAAGAGGCAACAAATCAATAGGTGCACGAGGTAGGAAACCATACACAACTTCAAAAGGGCACATCTTAGTAGTAGAATGCAATGAACGATTATAAGCAAATTCAATATGAGGCAAGCATTCCTCCCACATTTTCTTATTATTCTTCAAAACAGCTCTAAGCATAGTAGACAAAGTTCTATTGACTACTTCAGTTTGTCCATCGGTTTGGGGGTGACAAGTAGTACTAAAAAGCAGTTTAGTCCCCAACTTAGCCCATAAACATCTCCAAAAGTGGCTAAGAAATTTAGTATCACGATCTGAAACAATAGTATTTGGTACACCATGCAAGCGAATAATTTCACGAAAGAACAAATCAGCAACATTAACAGCATCATCGCTTTTATGACATGGTATAAAGTGTGCCATTTTTGAGAATCTATCCATGACAACAAATATGCTATCCCTCCCCTTCTTTGTTCGAGGTAAACCTAAAACAAAGTCCATAGATATATCCTCCCAAGGAACACTAGGTACAGGCAAAGGCATATATAAACCATGAGGATTGAGTCGTGACTTAGCTTTTTGACATGTAGTGCAGCGAGCAATAAAACGCTCAACATCCCGTCTCATCTTTGGCCAAAAGAAATGTGTAGCAAGTACGTCCTCCGTCTTCTTCACGCCAAAGTGTCCCATTAATCCTCCTCCATGCGCCTCCTGCAACAACAAAAGACGAACAGAGCTAGCTGGAATGCATAGCTTGTTAGCACGAAACACAAATCCATCGTTAACGACAAACTTGTTCCACATTCTTCCTTCTTTACAATTCTGCATTACATCTTTAAAATCAGCATCATGCACATATTGATCTTTGATGGTCTCCAAACCAAATATTTTGAAGTCAAGTTGTGAAAGCATAGTATAGCGACGAGACAATGCATCAGCAATAACATTTTATTTTCCCCTCTTGTGTTTAATGACATAAGGAAAAGTCTCAATGAATTCAACCCATTTAGCATGTCTACGATTCAGTTTAGCTTGACTTTTAATATGTTTCAAAGATTCATGATCAGAATGTATAACAAATTCTTTGGGCCATAAATAATGTTGCCATGTTTCTAAAGTCCGAACAAGAGCATATAATTCTTTATCATAAGTAGAATAATTCAGACTAGGCCCACTCAATTTTTCAGAAAAGTATGCAACAGGTTTGCCATCTTGTAATAACACACCTCCTAATCCAATTCCACTAGCATCACATTCAAGCTCAAAAGTCTTATTAAAATCAGGAAGTTGGAGTAAAGGAGCATGTGTCAACTTATCTTTCAATACCGTGAAGGCTTCTTCCTGTGCGGTACCCCAAACAAAAGGCACATCCTTCTTTGTAAGCTCATTGAGAGGTGCAGCAATGGTGCTGAAATCTCTCACAAAACGCCTATAGAATCCAGCGAGGCCAAGAAAACTCCTCACTTGTGTGACCGTTTTGGGCTGCGGCCAACTCTCAATAGCTTCAATCTTGGCTTTATCAACTTCAATTACCTGTGTAGTAACAACATAGCCAAGAAAAGACACTCGGTCGGTGCAAAAGGTGCACTTCCCAAGGTTACCAAATAAACGTGCATCACGTAGAGCAATAAAAATAGCACGTAAATGTTCCAAATGTTCCTCCAAAGTTCTGCTATAAATCAATATGTCATCAAAGTAAACTACCACAAATCGTCCAATGAAAGCACGTAAAACTCCGTTCATTAATCTCATGAAAGTACTAGGTGCATTAGTTAACCCAAAAGGCATGACTAACCACTAATATAATCCAAACTTAGTTTTAAATGTTGTTTTCCATTCATCCCCTAGTTTCATATGAATTTGATGGTATCCACTACGCAAATCAACTTTGGAGAATATTGTAGAGCCACTCAATTCATCAAGCATATCATCTAGCCTAGGAATAGGATGATGATAACAAATAGTAATATTATTAATGCCTCTACAATCAACACACATACGCGATGTACCATCCTTTTCGGCACTAAAATAATAGGAACGGCACAAGGACTAAGGGATTCGCATATATAACCTTTGTCGAGAAGCTCTTGTACTTGACGCATAATCTCCTTCGTCTCCTCTGGATTGGTACGGTATGGTGCACGGTTGGGTAGCGATGCACCGGGAATTAAGTCAATTTGATGTTCAATCCCTCGAATAGGTGGTAATCCCGGTGGCACGTCTTGTGGAAAAACGTCAGAGAACTCCTGCAAAATGTTAGTGACAGCATGAGGCAAAGGGGAAGGCACGTCCTCGAATGAAAATAATGCCTCTTTGCACACAAAAGCATAGCAAACAGATTTGCTGAAATCTAGCTCATCAATATCAGATTTGGTGGCAAATAAACATGCACTTTTCAATTTAATTTCAGAAGCAACACTAGATGGTTTATTATTAGGCTTCATTTGTTGCTCAAATTCTTTTGCCACAATCTGATTTTCACTCTTATTCTTCTCCTGTTTTGCTTTATTAGCTCTATTAATATCATCTTTCAAAATGGAATCAGGAGTCATAGGAAGCAAAGTAATATTTTTATCCTCATGAACAAGAGCATACTGATTGTTTCTACCATGGTGTACAGAATTTTTATCAAATTTCCATGGTCTACCAAGTAATAAGGAACATGCTTGCATAGGTACCACATCACAATCAGCATAATCAGCATATGTAGAGATACTAAAATGCACACGAACAGTACGTGTTACCTTAACCTTGCCGCTGTTGTTGAACCATTGGATGTAGTAAGGATGTGGATGTGGTCATGTGGTGAGAGAAAGCTTCTCCACCATCTCCATGCTAGCCAAGTTGTTGCAGCTCCCTCCGTCAATGATGACGCGCACAGAACGTTCCTTCGCAACTCCCTTGGTATGGAACAAATTGTGCCTCTGATTTTGCTCAGCTTGTGTGACCTGCACACTCAAAACACGTTGAGCAACTAAACATTCATACCTGTCAGCGTCTTCAGGAGCCATGTATTGCGTCTCATGATCAGAATCATCTCCACCATTTTCTTCATGTGTAATTAGAGCCAAAGTCTCCTCATCATAGTCACTAGCGGACTCATACCCACCATCCTCGGTAGCAATCATCACACGCTGCGATTTACATTCTCTCGCATAATGACCTCTTCCCTTACAACGACGACAAATAATATCACTTGTGTGCCCTGTTGATGCCATGGAAGAAGTAGAACTCTGTGCAGGCCTGGCAGGTGCGCTCTTGGCAGATAATGGTGGTTGTGCCTGTTTTCTTGTATCACGGCTGGAGGTGGCACCTGATGGAGGTGCTGGTGCAATTGAAGTAGAAGATGCACGCGGTGTCCATGATGAAGGTCGGCCTGCAGAAAAATTAGTTCACCCCAATGCTTGTCGATCCTGCACTTCACATTCAGCTTTACAAGCAAGATGGAATAAACGAGTGATCTTAGTATACTCCTTATAGTCTAGAATGGTCTGAATCTCTTTATTTAATCCACCCAGAAAACGTGCAAGCATAGCTTCATTCTCCTCAACAATACCACATCTAATCATGCCAGTTTGTAATTTCTGATAATATTCTTCTACGGAATTTTTTCCTTGTCTTAAACGCTGCAATTTTTGAAGCAATTTACGTTGATAATATGGTGGAACCCAACGCGTACACATAGCAGTTTTCAAAGCAGCCCAAGTAGCTAGAATAGGATATAATCTACAATGTTCAGACCACCATACACATGCAAAACTAGTGAAAGCACAAACAGCAGCAGCAACCCGTCTCTCCTCGGGATATTGTAAACATGTAAAACGTTGTTCAGTTTCTAACTCCCAAGTAAGATATATATCAGGAACATATCTACCCTCAAATGGTGGAATATTCAATTTCAGTTTAGGAATATGGACATCATCTCGTACCTGAGGTGGTGGTGCAGGCCTACCATTACGAATATATACCTGAGGTCGACCTGCTGGTGGTGGTGCTGGTGGCTGCACGTAGTTCGGATTTTGATCAACCTCATCCTCATAATCGCCCGCATACTCATCATCCTCCTTGGTACCAGCAGCAGCAGTAGCACGAGCCAAAGAAGCATCAACAACAGGAACAGCAGCACCAGAAGTTTGGCCATCCTCAATAGGAACACGCTTCGCTCATCCATACTGATTAGGAAAGAGGCGTTGTTGTTGTTGTTGCAGAGGTGCGATAGGTGCAGCTGGCGGTGTTGGTGGAAAACGCGAGAGCAATTCACTAAACTTGCTATCAAGCTTTGTTTCGAACGTCTTCTCAATGCCATCTATCTTCTCCATGGCCTCGTCAAATCTGTTTAGCACATCTTGCACCTGTCCACTCATCATTTGCTGAAATTTATCATGTAGCTGTTTGTTCGTCAGGTTCTCCCAATCAGTCTCATCGACTTGTGATCCTACCATGGTTAGCAGCAAATAGAAACACACAAGAATATGATCCTACAGACTACTAAGAAGTGGTGGTGGTGTATCACAAACCCGTCAAGTAAATCTCAAATTCTTACCAGTTCTTACCCAGCAGCAGGTGGTGATCGGCAACCGTTGTAGTCAAAACTCTCAAAGATTCGATAGAGCGATTACCAGGGAGAGTCAAACGCACGATGTAGATGTATGTGGAGCTGGGAAGGCTTATAATATGGTAGCAAAAAAGGATCAGCAATAATCAATTCAGAGATGCAAAGTTGAATAAATGCTCAACGATGGTACTGTGCTGGTCCTAGGCTAGACTGTACTAGAGACGCGAGCCTAGAACACTAACAAAATCACGGCGCTGCACGTAAACAAGGGAAAAGCACACTCTGGATATTTTTTCGCTCTTTTTTTTGCGCTGTTTTTTTTTGCGCTGCTTTTTTTTGTGCTGCTTTTTTTTGCGAAAAATCACTATAATGGCGAGTGTCTCAAAACTCTTCCCAGGTCAAACTGACAGGATGGGCACGAAATTTTTTTGACCAATTTTTTTTTCAACTGCCCGGACACAAAAACTGGAAACGGGTCAAAAAAACTTTCTATAACGGCGACTGTCTCAATACGCTTAGAAACACCTAAAAATAGGATAGCCAGAAAAATTTTCGACAAGTGCGTTTTCGGAAAATTTTGGGCCTAAACGGATGGTGGTTTCCGGACTCTTTTTTTTCCGAAACCTACTCCGGCAAGGAAACACGAATCGGAATCTAGATGGATCTCGAAAACAAACCTAATATGACAAGAACTCGGATTGGTGGTGGATATATGGTGGTAGATGGCAGCGGTGGTGGTATATGACAGCGGTGGTGGTATATGGATACGGATTCGAAACGGTGGCAGATAAGCGGTGGTGGTAGATGGCAGGGGCGATGATGATGGTGCGGCGGCAGCGTGACAACTTATGACCAGAACTCGAAACTCTAAAAGACTAGACTCTAATACCAGCAACTAGACACAACGATGCATCCGCAAATTCAACAAAGCAAAACCCTAAAAAGATTATGCAATGGCTCAGACTGGTTCGGATATGATGAACTAACCCTATTTTTTTGTGGCTTTTTCGTGGACTATAGGTATGAAGAAAATACTCGATCTAAACTACGAAAAACTGTAAAATCTCACCGAGCAACCTGGAAATCTGATACCACTTGATAGAGGCAAAGGTGTCCCGTCTTTCAATGAGATGATGGATATCGCTTTGGTGGAAGTCGACTTTGACGATCCGACTACGAACGTGCGAGGATGTCGCGCCTTAGCAATCGCTAAACCAACTCCGAGAGGTTATTGACCACACCGGAGCACGATCAACCTGACCACGAGGGTCTGTTTCCTGCGAGCAAATGAAGAACAAGCAAGAAACTAAGATTGCAATCTGGATATTGCGAATATAAGATGAAAGCTTTATTGATCAAGGTGGGGTTCTGTGATGCCTTTGTCTGGTCGTTGAACACAAACGAAGTACGCGAAGTTGCAGCTATGGCGAACTTTAATCTAAACAAAACCCAAAGTCTAAACGATGCCCTAAGGGCTGTATATATGGAGGAAGAGGGGGGAATTTCGTGGCCCTTGGTGGAGGGGTCCGAAATCAACCCTATCTCTTGTTTCCCCACACATACGGACTCTAAAAATAGCCTATACTTATGTATTTCGAAATTACAAGGGCCTGGCCCAATAATAAGGTGACGCAACACCTAGAATAGCCTCGGGACGAAATTTATGAAGTGGCATCTTGTATATTTCGTCCAAGGCTTCATGCACCCATTATGGTGGCTTCAAAGTCCTAAAATCATCACTTGTAACTCCGTTCTTGTTCCCCTTGCGCATGGCATCATCTCCATGCTTGTTCTTGCTCCAATGTTCATCCTTCTCCAAGCTAGGCCCTTCATTTGTAAGCAAAACAAATGTATCCAATTTAGGCAGCATCATATTCTCATGAACATTAGAATCATTACCAAGAAATGAAAGTACCTGATAATTTAATTGGCGTGCGCGAGCTCTAGTAATTGGTCCCGTATATGTCGCAGTAGGGGTTGTGGGTGTAACAATGGTATTGATGTCCTCATCAGAACAAATGCAACAAATTGTATGTACAGTATGATTGCTGAAAATGGACCGTCGTATATACATGTACAAGGTTGGGGAGGCACGGTCAGTGTTGGTGTTCTAGTGCAGGTCACCGGAGCCCAGAGAGAGGAGAGGTCATCACGTCGAGCTCATGGGGATAGGGCAGCCACCACTATCGCCTCTCGCGATGATAGAGCAAAGGTGAGGATGCTTGACTGTCAAAACTGAAAATTGAGATCTGCTTGTGAAACTAAACAAGTGAGATCTCCTTGTAAACATAGCTTGAAGATCATGGCTATTATTGTGAAGTTCTCAAGGTGATGAGATTACTCGAGTGCTTTCTCCTGGAGCCTTTGCATTTCTAGGTGACTTCTTGGAGATTTTGAAACTGCTTGTACTGTCATAATTTTCAGTTTGTAAAACTGAGAAGTGTATTTTCCATTTTGAAGTTGAGATCTGCTTGCACTGTCATATAGTAATTTTCAGTTTGTAAAGCTGAGAAATGTATTTTCCATGTTGAAACTGAGATCTACTTGTACTGTCATAGTTTTTCAGTTTGTAAAATTGGAGTACTGCAGATTTTACTACCAAAACTGTATCCACTGTAAAAACTGAAATAAAATAAGCATTGTCATTGTGATGCTTTGACTAAAATAAAATAAGGTTTGTCACTATCAAAATTGTCTAAATGGCCATCAAGCAATGAAATTTGGCTGGTCTCACAGATTTATGGGATCTCCACAGCTTCTGTGGCTTCTACAGACTTGATTCAGTAAATTCACTAAAGCATGGAGTAGAGATTTATGTGCATCTTCTTTGTTGGCATCTTCTTTGCTTATGGAAGGATGTATAGTATGGAGTATGGAGTACTTCATTTATGTGAATGCAAGGCTTGGTAGTAGAGATTTGTGCAACTTTTTCAGTATAGTGTAGGAGTAACATTTTTCTGTTCATCTTTTAATAGGAGTACTTCAATGCACTTCATCCAAGGACGATGCAAGCCATTTACCAGAAAGCAGAAGCAGATTTTGGTAGGTAAAGAAAATATTTGCCTGCTTTCAGATTTGTGTATACATCTACTGAAGCAAACAAATGCAGTACTAGTGCTAGTGCTTCCAGAATTTGAGTACACCAGTGCATATTCACTCCTATAGACAAAAGACTGGTGTAGACTCCATGATATACAGATCGATAAATGAAGTGATTGTGCTCCAACTTTGTAAGAAGATGTTCAGAGACCCATGTAGATTGATGTTCACATTACTCCTATAGACAGAGAGTGATGTACTCCTTGTATTCATGTCTACAGTAAGAAGCAGATAGTGCACCTTGCCAGCTGCTCTTTTCTTTGCTTTACCCTACATTTTCTTTTCTTGGTTATGACTGTAAATTGAAAGTGCCATTGCTAACTAACCAAAGACAGCCATGTTTAAATAATAATTGTAAGCTTAACACACAACCAAAGCAAGTCATGTTTAATTAGCCATATTTGGATGACTGATGGAAAATGTGGGCTGCAGGCTACACTTGCCTCCTTTATTTGTCTCTTTTATTTCAGTTGAGTCCTGAATTTGAAATTCTAGTGATTCCTCAAATTCTGATTGTTTAACTAAATCAATCTTGTGTTGTTAATTTATGTAATTTGAGGTGAGGAGTACCTGCCTGGAGTGGTGTGTGGTGCGATGACCAGGCGGGGGCGCAGCGACGATCTGTCTGGGTAGCGGGGCGAGGATGCTAGGGCCGCACCGACAAGACTGGGGCCGAGGAGGTTGGGCCTGCTGCTGGCGACGGGGATGAGCAAATGGACAACAGGGAGGAGCCTGGTGGAGGGTCCTGCTGGTGGAGGGCGGAGGAGGGGCCTGCTGCTGGCGACGGGGACGAGCAGCTGGACGACAGGGAGGATCCTGGCGGAGGCTCCGACTGGTGGAGGGCGGAGGAGGAGGAGGATGGGCTTGCTGCTGGTCTGGACGAGCAGCTGGAGGAGGAGGAGGGGCCTGCTGCTCGCCTGGATGCGCTGCCCTGGAGGAAGACAACGAGGAAGACGACGATCTGATTTCAAGTTAGGGGTAGTTCTGTACTTTTGCTCGTTTTCACCTGGTCGGAGATTTCTCCCAGCGACAATTATTTCGGAATGGAGGGAGTAGTTTCTTATTTAACTGTGCGATAGAATGAAATTATACATGAGTTGCTGCTACAATGAGGAACTGGGGAAGATACGACACGTGATAGAATGAATTTGGTTGATTTTATTTTTTTTTAATTCCTAATAAGTTAGTAGTGGCGTGGGGATAAAATGGCGCGCTACTAGTATTTAGGATACTAGAAGCGTTGGGACTATAGACACGCTACTACTATTTCATTAGTAGTAGCGCGGTTCATAATAGCAGTAGCTCGCTGCTACTAACAAAGTTAGTAGTAGCGCGGGTTCGACCCACGCTACTACTAACTTTTAGCTGTAGCGCGATACTAGTAGCGCGAGTACCCGCGCTACTAGTAGCCATTCTACCCATGCTGCTAGTAGCCTTTTCCCTAGTAGTGGTATCAGGGTACCTGTGTACCCTATCGGGTGGCGGGTATGGAAAAAAATTTACCAGCTGGTGTAGGTGTTGGTAGGAGTTATGGGTAAGCCCAAGGGGACCAATTAGGGTATGGCATGGCTCCGCCCGTTCCCAAACCTAGCGGTTGCCTTCCCTAATCTGGATAGTATAGTTAGTTGGTAGTTTGTACATAATTAAATGTTAGTATGTAGGATTAATCATGTCCATTATAACTGTAAATTTATAAGTCACCTACATGGTCCCCAGTTTGTACGTCAGGCAGTCCCTACACCCTCATGAAAAGTAAATTTAAAAAATAGAAAACAAAATGAAAAAAGTCTGAAATTTTGCGACATCAAGTATGCTCAAACGTTTTTGGTGGTTGCAAATTTTTGCAGAGAAATATCATATAGATAAAGGTGTACACATGACAAACAAAAACCATTGCTCAAAAGTGCTCAAAACTTTGAGCAATGAAATCTTTTTCTTGTGTAGAGCTCCTCAAATGTCTTTTCCGTATCAAATCTTCAAGCAGCTACAAAGTTTGAGCATATTTGATATTCGGTATTTAAAAAAAAATATGTTTCCTATTATTGTGAAACATTTTTTTGAGATAAATGTGACAATACTCAGTTCCCAACCTTTGCCATCATAAGGGCCTATTTATCCTTTACGGCTCGCACTTCTCCCCGGCCTGCAAGTCCAGTGGTAAATGAAGTATAGAATTAGCGAATTCCCATTATAGGTACAAAATTAGTGAATTCCCATTATAAGCAAGCACTCCGTACCTTGAGGGTATACTCGTCAAATGGGCATCCATCTTCCTAAGGTTACCAAAATAGTTTCGGTAGATCATCTCGAGTCTATATATATAAAAAGCACTGATACAAAGTATACATAATAATCGTAAAAAGAAGTACAAAATTACTGAATTCCCATTCTAAGGAAACATTTACTACCTTACGAAGATAATCTTTACAAATATATCCATCTCACCTTATTATAGGAGAAATAATATATTTCTTATGGATAATCATCCCACTAATCATGTCCTAATTTGTCATCAGAATAGTTTCAAATGAGACCCTTGATCTCTATATATTTGCCCAACGCAGATTGTGACAAGGCACATACACATCACATCACAACAGCAAGCTAGCCATGGCCGTGCACAAGAGCGTCGCGCCGGTGCTCCTCATCCTCCTGCCGTTGTTGCTACTCTCCTCCGTCGCATGCACACGCAAGACTCCTACAGGACCGAACCCCATACATAATGAATTCCCACCGCCCGATGCGCCATTACCGCCATTGAAGCCACATCTGCCACCTAGCCACGATCGTACACCAGTAGAAACGAATGCACATGTCTCAGTGGTGTCAATGTCGATTCCTCCTACAGGCCCGAACCCTATAGATGTTGACCACCCGTCACAGCGGCCTTCTTCATAGGCGTGATGGTTCCCCTTCCCCGTCATTGTGTGGATACGACGATCATGTAAACATTTCGGCTAATTGCCCTGCACTGCAAGCGCATACATGTGTATCGTTCGAGTTCAAGTCTCTCGATTGATTTCATCGTGGCTGCCCGAGTAATAAAGCAATAACATTAACATGGATGGTTTGTGTTTGACAATTTTTTTGATGCACCTTTTTTTTACTACCCAACACATACATTTCTATATAAAGATGCTCGGTGTTGGTGTCTAATGTTTAGAGTAGCATGATCGAGATGGAGGGGTGATGTTTCAGGGTTCCAAAACGGCGATATGCATGGAGCAGCGAGGGTGCAATCAACACTTGATGTCTACTACGCAACCTTCTTCTTGTAGATGATGTTGGGCCTCCAAGTGCAGAGGTTTGTAGGACAGTAGCAAATTTCCCACAAGTGGATTACCTGAGGTTTATCAATCCGTGGGAGGCATAGGTTGAAGATGGTCTCTCTCAAGCAACCCTGCAACCAAATAACAAAGAATCTCTTATGTCCCCAACACACCCAATACGATGGTAAATTGTATAGGTGCACTAGTTCAGCGAAGAGATGGTGATACAAGTGCAATATGGATGGTAGATATAGGTTTTTGTAATCTAAAAATATAAAAACAGCTAGGTAACTAATGATAAAAGTGAGCACAAACGGTATTGCAATGCTTCGAAACAAGGCCTAGGGTTCATACTTTCACTAGTGCAAGTTCTCTCAACAATAATAACATAACTGGATCATATAACAATCCCTCAACATGCAATAAAGAGTCACTCCAAAGTCACTAATAGAGGAGAACAAAGGAATAGATTATTGTAGGGTACAAAACCACCTCAAAGTTATTCTTTCCGATCAATCCATTGGGCTATTCCTATAAGTATCACAAATAGCCCTAGAGTTCGTAGTAAAATAACACTTTAAGACACACATCAACCAAAACCCTAATGTCACCTAGATACTCCAATGTCACCTCAAGAATCCACGAGTATGATTATATGATATGCATCACACAATCTCAGATTCATCTATTCAAACCAACACAAAGAACTTCAAAGAGTGCCCCGAAGTTTCTACCGAAGAGTCAAGACGAAAACGTGTGCCAACCCCTATGCATAAGTTCACAAGGTCACTGAACTCGCAAGTTGATCACCAAAACATACATCAAGTAGATCACGTGAATATCCCATTGTCACCACAGATAAGCACATGCAAGACATACATCAAGTGTTCTCAAATCCTTAAAGACTCAATCCAATAAGATAACTTCAAAGGGAAAACTCAATTCATCACAAGGAGATAGAGAAGGAGAAACATCATAAGATCCAACTATAGTAGCAAAGCTCGCAGTACATCAAGATCATGCCAAATCAAGAACATGAGAGAGAGATAGAGATCAAAAACATAGCTACTGGTACATACCCTCAGCCCCAAGGGTGAACTACTCCCTCCTCGTCATGGAGAGTGCCGGGATGATGAAGATGGTCACCGGTGATGGATCCCTCCTCCGGCAGGGTGCCAGAACAGGGTCCCGATTGGTTTTTGGTGGCTATGGAGGTTTGCGGCGGCGGAACTCCCGATCTAGGTTTCTTTTCGGGGGTTTCTGTATTTATAGGAATTTTTGGCGTCGGTCTCACGTCAGGGGGGTCTCCGAGTCATCCATGAGGTAGAGGGCGCGCCCAGGGGTAGGGCGCGCCCTCCAACCTCACGGATGGCTCGGGACTCTTCTGGCCCAACTCTTTTGCTTCGGGGGCTTCTTCTGGTCCATAAAAATCCACAAAAATTGGCATGTCAATTGGACTTTGTTTGGTATTCCTTTTCTGTAAAACTCAAAACCAGGAAAAAACAGAAAGTGGCACTGGGCTCTAGGTTAATAGTTTAGTCCCAGAAATCATATAAAATAGCATTTAAATGCATATAAAACATCCAAGATGGATAATATAATAGCATGGAACAATCAAAAATTATAGATACGTTGGAGACATATCAAGCATCCCCAAGCTTAATTCCTGCTCGTCCTCGAGTGGGTAAACGATAAAAACAGAATTTTTGATGTGGAATGCTACCTAACATATTTATCAATGTAATATTCTCTATTGTGGCAAGAATATTCAGATCCATAAGATTCAAAACAAAAGTTTAATATTGACATAAAAATGATAATACTTCAAGCATACTAACAAAGCAATCATGTCTTCTCAAAATAACATGGCCAAAGAAAGCTATCCCTACAAAATCATATATTCTGGCTATGCTCTATCTTCATCACACAAAATATTTAAATCATGCACAACCCCGGTATCAGCCAAGCAATTGTTTCATACTTTAGTATTTTCAAACTTTTTCAACTTTCATGCAATACATGAGCGTGGTCCATGGACATAGCACTATAGGTGGAATAGAATGGTGGTTGTGGAGAAGACAAAAAGGAAGAAGATAGTCTCAAATCAACTAGGCGTATCAACGGGCTATGGAGATGCCCATCAATAGATATCAATGTGAGTGAGTAGGGATTGCCATGCAATGGATGCACTAGAGCTATAAGTGTATGTGAAGGAAATATGCCCTGGAGGCAATAATAAAGTTATTATTTATTTCCATATTTCATGATAAATGTTTATTATTCATGCTAGAATTGTATTAACCGGAAACTTAGTACATGCGTGAATACATAGACAAAACATATTGTCCCTACTATGCCTCTACTTGACTAGCTCGTTAATCAAAGATGGTTATGTTTCCTAACCATAGACATGTGTTGTCATTTGATGAACGGGATCACATCATCAGGAGAATGATGTGATGGACATGACCCATCCATTAGCTTAGCATTATGATCGTTACTATTTCATTGCTACTGCTTTCTTCATGACTTATACATGTTCCACAGACTATGAGATTATGCAACTCCCGAATACCGGAGGAACACTTTGTGTGCTACCAAACATCACACGTAAAAGGGTGATTATAAAGGTGCTCTACATGTGTCATTGAAAGTGTTTGTTGGGTTGGCATAGATCAAGATTAGGATTTGTCACACTGTGTGCTCATCACTATATGCCTTGCAAGCATTGTAACTAATGAGTTAGTTGCAGGATGAAGTAATACGGAACGACTAAATAGACTTTCCGATAACAAGATTGAACTAGGTATGATGATACCGACGATCGAATCTCGGGCAAGTAACATACCGATGACAAAGGGAATAACGTATGTTGTTATGCGGTTTGACCGATAAAGATATTCATAGAATATGTAGGAACCAATATGAGCATCTAGGTTCCACTGTTGGTTATTGACCGGAGATGAGTCTCGGTCATGTCCACATAGTTCTCGAACCCGTAGGGTCCGCACGCTTAACGTTCGATGATGATATGTATTATGAGTTATATGTTTTTGATGACCAAAGTTTTTTCGGAGTCCCAGATGAGATCATGGACGTGACGAGGAGTCTTGAAATGGTCGAGACATAAAGATTGATATATTGTATGCTTATATTCAGACATAAAGATTGATATGTTGGATGAAGCGGCCCGGATCGACATTACATGACTGCGTTCATGAGACTAGTTCTACCGACGTGCTTTTGCACAAAGGTAGCTGGCGGGTGTTTGTTTCTCCAACTTTAGTTAAATCGAGTTTGACTACGGCCAATCCTTGTTGAAGGTTAAAACAGCACACTTGACAAAAAAATCATGTGGTTTTGATGCGTAGGTAAGAACGGTTCTTGCTAGAAGCCCATAGGAGCTATGTAAAACTTGCAACAACAAAGTAGAGGACGTGTAACTTGTTTTTGCAGGGCTTGCTGTGATGTGATATGGTCAAGGCATGATGTGATATAAATTATTGTATGAGATTATCATGTTTTGTAACAGAGTTATCGGCAACTGGCAGGAGCCATATGGTTGTCACTTTATTGTATGCAATGCAATCACCATGTAATTATTTTACTTTATCACTAAGCGTTAGTGATAGTCGTAGTAACAATAGTTGGCAAGACGACAACGATGCTACGATGGAGATCAAGGTGTCGCGCCGGTGAAGATGGAGATCATGATGATGCTTCGATGATGGAGCTCATGAGCAGAAGATGATGATGGCCATATCATGTCACATATTTGGTTGCATGTGATATTTATCTTTTATGCATCTTATTTTGCTTAGTAGGGCGGTAGCATTATAAGATGATCCCTTACTAAATTTCAAGGTATAAGTGTTCTCCCTGAATATGCACCGTTGCTACAGTTCGTCGTGCCGAGACACCACGTGATGATCGGGTGTGATAAGCTCTATGTTCACATACAACGGGTGCAAGCCAGTTTTGCACACGCAGAATACTCAAGTTAAACTTGACGAGCCTGGCATGTGCAGTATGGCCTCGGAACACTGAGACCGAAAGGTCGAACCTGAATCATATAGTAGATATGATCAACATAGTGATGTTCACCATTGAAAACTACTCCATCTCACGTGATGATCGGACATGTTTTAGTTGATTTGGATCACGTGATCATTTAGATGACTAGAGTGATGTCTATCTAAGTGGGAGTTCCTAAGTAATATGATTAATTGAACTTTAATTTATCATGAACTTAGTCCTGATAGTTATTTTGCATGTCTATGTTATTGTAGATCAATGGCTCGTGCTACCATTCCTTTGAATTTTAATGCGTTCCTAGAGAAAGCTAAGTTGAAAGATGATGGCAGCAACTACACGGACCGGGTCCGTAACTTGAGGATTATCCTCATTGCTGCACAGAAGAATTACGTCCTGGAAGCACCGCTGGGTGCTAGGCCTACTGCAGATGCTACTGATGACGTTAAGAACGTCTGGCAGAGCAAAGCCGATGAATACTCGATAGTTCAGTGTGCCATGATTTACGGCTTAGAATCGAGACTTCAAAGACGTTTTGAATGTCATGGAGCATATGAGATGTTCCAAGAGTTGAAGTTAATATTTCAAGCAAATGCCCGAGTTGAGAGATATGAAGTATCCAACAAGTTCTATAGCTGCAAAATGGAGGAGAATAGTTCTGTCAGTGAACACATACTCAGAATGTCTGGGTACCATAACCACTTGGATCAGTTGGGAGTTAACCTTCCTGGTGATAGTGTCATTGACAGAGTTCTTCAATCACTACCAACAAGCTATAAAGGCTTCATGATGAACTATAATATGCAAGGGACAAACAAGACTATTCCCGAGCTCTTCGCGATGCTAAATGTTGCGGAGGTATAAATCAAGAAGGAGCATCAAGTGTTGATGGTCAACAAGACCACTAGTTTCAAGAAAAAGGGTAAAGGGAAGAAGGGGAACTTCAAGAAGTACGACAAGAAAGTTGCTGCCTAAGAGAAGAAACCAAAGTCTGGACCTAAGCCTGAAACTGAGTGCTTCTACTGCAAAGGGACTGGTCACTGGAAGCGGAACTGCCCCAAGTATTTGGCGGATAAGAAGGATGGCAAAGTGAAAGGTATATTTGATATACATGTGATTGATGTGTACCTTACTAATGCTCGTAGTAGCGCCTAGGTATTTGATATTGGTTCTATTGCTCATATTTGCAACTCGAAACAGGGGCTACGGATTAATTGGCTAAGGACGAGGTGATGATGCGCGTGGGAAATGGTTCCAAGGTCGATGTGATCGTCGTCGGCACGCTACCTATACATCTACCATCGGGATTAGTTTTAGACCTGAATAATTGTTATTTGGTGCCAGCGTTGAGTATGAACATTATATCTGGAACTTTTTTGATGCGAGACAGTTATTTATTTAAATTAGAAAATAATGGTTGTTCTATTTATATGAGTAATATCTTTTATGGTCATATGCACCCTTGCTGAGTGGTCTATTTTTGTTGAATCTCGATAGTGATGATACACATGTTCATAATATTGAAGCCAAAAGATGCAAAGTTAATAATGATAGTGCAACTTATTTGTGGCACTGCCGTTTGGGTCATATAGGTGTAAAGCGCATGAAGAAACTCCATATTGATGGACTTTTGGAATCACTTGATTATGAATCACTTGGTGCTTGCGAACCGTGCCTTCTGGGCAAGATGACTAAAACTCTGTTCTTCAGAACAATGGAACGAGCTACTGACTTATTGGAAATAATACATACAGATGTATGCAGTCCAATGAGTGTTGAGGCTTGTGGCGGGTATTGTTATTTTCTTACCTTCCCAGATGATTTGAGCAGATATGGTTATATCTACTTAATGAAGCATAAGTTTGAAACATTTGAAAAGTTCAAAGAATTTAAGAGTGAAGTGGAAAATCATCGTAACAAGAAAATAAAGTTTCTACAATCTGATCATGGAGGAGAATATTTGAGTTACGAGTTTGGTCTTCATTTGAAACAACATGGAATAGTTTCACAACTCACGCCACCTGGAACACCACAACAAAATGGTGTGTCCGAACATCGTAACCGTACTTTATTGGATATGGTGTGATATGTGATGTCTCTTACTGATTTACCGCTATCGTTTTGGGGTTATGCTTTAGAGTCGGCTGCATTCACTTTAAATAGGGCACCATCAAAATCCGTTGAGATGACGCCTTATGAACTGTGGTTTGGCAAGAAACCGAAGTTGTCGTTTCTTAAAGGTTGAGGCTGCGATGCTTATGTGAAAAAGCTCCAACCTGATAAGCTCGAACCCAAACCGGAGAAGTGCGTCTTCATAGGATACCCAAAGGAAACTGTTGGGTACACCTTCTATCACAGATCCGAAGGCAAGATCTTTGTTGCTAAAAATGGATCCTTTCTAGAGAAGGAGTTTCTCTCGAAAGAAGTGAGTGGGAGGAAAGTAGAACTTGATGAGGTAATTGTACTTTCTCCCTTATTGGAAAGTAGTTCATCACATAAATCAGTTCCAGTGATTCCTACACCAATTAGTGATGAAGTTAATGATGATGATCATGAAACTTCAGATCAAGTTACTACCAAACCTCTCATAGGTCTTCCAGAATGAGATCCGCACCAGAGTGGTACTGTAATCCTGTTCTGGAAGTCACGTTAGTAGACCATGGGGAACCTACGAACTATGAGGAAGCAATGATGAGCCCAGATTCCGCAAAATGGCTTGAGGCCATGAAATCTGAGATGGGATCCATGTATGAGAACAAAGTGTGGACTTTGGTGGACTTGCCCGATGATCGGCAAGCCATAGAAAATAAATGGATCTTCAAGAAGAAGACCGATGCTAACGGTAATGTTACTGTCTACAAAGCTCGACTTGTTGTGAAAGGTTTTCGACAAGTTCAAGGAGTTGACTATGATAGACTTTCTCACCTGTAGCAATGCTTAAGTCTGTCTGAATCATGTTAGCAATTGCCGCATTTTATGATTATGAAATTTGGCAGATGGATGTCAAAGCTGCATTCCTGAATGGATTTCTGGAAGAAGAGTTGTATATGATGCAACCAGAAGGTTTTGTAGATCCAAAGGGTGCTAACAAAGTGTGCAAGCTCCAGAGATCCATTTATGGACTAGTGGAAGCCTCTCGGAGTTGGAATAAACGCTTTGATAGTGTGATCAAAGCATATGGTTTTATACAGACTTTTGGAGAAGACTGTATTTACAAGAAAGTGAATGGGAGCTCTGTAGCATTTCTAATATTATATGTGGATGGCATATTGTTGATTGGAAATGATATAGAATTTCTGGATAGCATAAAGGGATACCTGAATAAGAGTTCTTCCATGAAAGACCTCGGTGAAGCTGCTTACATATTGGGCATCAAGATCTATAGAGATAGATCAAGAAGCTTAATTGGACTTTCACAAAGTACATACCTTAATAAAGTTTTGAAGAAGTTCAAAATAGACCAGTCAAAGAAAGGGTTCTTGCCTGTGTTACAAGGTGTGAAGTTGAGTCAGACTCAATGCCCGGCCACTGCAGAAGATATAGAGAAAATAAAAGTCATTCACTATGCTTCAGCCATAGGTTCTATTATGTATGCAATGTTGTGTACCAGACCTGATGTGTGCCTTGCTATAAGCATAGCAGCGAGGTACAAAGTAATCCCGGAGTGGAGCACTGGACAGCAGTCAAGAACATCCTGAAATACCTGAAAAGGACTAAGGATATGTTTCTCATTTATGGAGGTAAAAAAGAGCTCGTCGTAAACGGTTACGTCGATGCGAGTTTTGACACTGATCCGGATGACTCTAAGTCGCAAACCGAATACGTATTTTTATTGAATGGAGGAGTTGTCAGTTGGTGCAATTCCAAGCAAAGCATCGTGGCGGGATCTACATGTGAAGCGGAGTACATTGCTGCTTCGGAAGCAACAAATGAAGGAGTCTGGGTGAAGGAGTTCATATCCGATCTAGGTGTCATACCTAGTGCAATGGGTCCAATGAAAATCTTTTGTGACAATACTGGTGCAATTGCCTTAGCAAAGCAATCCAGATTTCACAAGCGAACCAAGCACATCAAGAGACACTTCAATTCCATCCATCATCAAGTGTCGGAGGGGAGAGATTTGCAAGATACATATGGATTTTAATGTTGCAGACCCATTGACTAAGCCTCTTCCATGAGCAAAACATGATCAGCACCAAAGCTCCATGGGTGTTAGAATCATTACTATGTAATCTAGATTATTGACTCTAGTCCAAGTGGGAGACTGAAGGAAATATGCCCTAGAGGCAATAATAAAGTTATTATTTATTTCCTTATTTCATGATAAATGTTATTATTCATGCTATAATTGTATTAACCGGAAACTTAGTACATGTGTGAATACATAGACAAAACATATTGTCCCTAGTATGCCTCTACTTGACTAGCTCGTTAATCAAAGATGGTTATCTTTCCTAACCATAGACATGTGTTGTCATTTGATGAACATGATCATATCATCAGGAGAATGATGTGATGGAAATGACTCATCAGTTAGCTTAGCATTATGATCGTTACAATTTCATTGATACTGCTTTCTTCATGACTTATACATGTTCCTCAGACTATGAGATTATACAACTCCCGAATACCAGAGGAACACTTTGTGTGCTACCAAACTTCACAACGTAAAAGAGTGATTATAAAGGTGCTCTACAGGTGTCTCCGAAGGTGTTTGTTGGGTTGGCATAGATCAAGATTAGGATTTGTCACTCCGTGTTTCGAGAGATATCTCTAGGCCCTCTCGGTAATGCTCATCACTATAAGCCTTGCAATAATTGTAACTAATGAGTTAGTTGCGGGACGAAGTATTACGGAACGAGTAAAGAGACTTGCCGGTAACAAGATTGAACTAGGTATGATGATACCGACGATCGAATCTCAGGCGAGTAACATACCGATGACAAAGGGAACAACGTATGTTGTTATGCGGTTTGACCGATAAAGATCTTCGTAGAATATTTAGGAACCAATATGAGAATCCAGGTTCCGCTATTGGTTATTGACCGGAGATGAGTCTCGGTCATGTCTACATAGTTCTCGAACCCGTAGGGTCCTCACGCTTAACGTTCGATGACGATATGTATTATGAGTTATGTGTTTTTGATGACCGAAGTTTGTTCGGAGTATCGGATGAGATCACGTACATGACTAGGAGTCTCGAAATGGTCAATACATAAAGATTGCTATATTGGACGGCTATATTCGGACACCGGAAGTGTTCCGGAGAAGTTTCGGATAAAATCAGAGTGCCGGAGGGTTATCGGAACCCCCCGAGGGAACTAATGGGCCTCGATGGTCCTTAGTGGGGAGAGAGGGGCGGCCAGGGCAGGCCACGCGCCCCCTCCCCCTTGGTCTGAATTGGACTAGGGAAGGCGGCGGTGCCCCCCTTTCCTTCTCCCTCTCCCTCTCCTTCCTTCCCCCTCTCTCCCTCTTGGTGGAATCCTACTAGGACTAGTAGTCCTAGTAGGACTCCCCTTGTTGGGGCACGCCCTAGGAGGGCTGTCCGGCCTCCCCTTGATCCTTTATATACGGGGGCAGGGGGCACCCTAGAACACACAAGTTTCTCTCCCAACCGTGTGTGGTACCCCCCCTCCACAGTTACACACCTCGATCATACCATCGTAGTGCTTAGGCGAAGCCCTGCGTCGGTAGCATCATCATCAAGGTTGCCAGGCCATCGTGCTGACGGAACTCACCCTCGTCCTCAACTGGATTAAGAGCATGAGGGACGTCATCGAGCTGAAGGTGTGCTGAACGCGGAGGTGTCGTACGTTCGGTACTTGGATCGGTTGGATTGCGAAGACGTTCGACTACATCAATGGCGTTATTGAAACGCTTCCGCTTTCGGTCTATTAGGTACGTGGACACACTCTCCCCTCTCGTTAATATGCATCACCTAGATAGATCTTGCGTGATCGTAGGAATTTTTTTGAAATTACCGAGTTCCCCAACAGTATGAAAGCTCAAAAAGAAACTAAGTGGGTGTGCATCCAACTCTCTTGCTCACGAAGACCTAGGGCATTTTGAGGAAGCCCATCATTGCAATATACAAGCCAAGTTCTATAATGTAAAATTCCCACTAGTATATGAAAGTGACAACATAAGAGACTCTCTATCATGAAGATCATGGTGCTACATTGAAGCACAAGTGCGGTAAAAGGATAGTAGCATTGCCCCTTCTCTATTTTTCTCTCATATTTTTTGTTTTTTTTTGTTTTGGGCCTTTTTTATGGCCTCTTTTTATTTCTTTTTTTCTTTTTCATTCAGAGTCTCATCCCGACTTGTGGGGGAATCATAGTCTCCATCATCCTTTCCTCACCGGGACAATGCTCTAATAATGAAGATAATCACACTTTTATTTACTTACAACTCAAGAATTACAACTCGATACATAGAACAAAATATGACTCTATATGAATGCCTTCGGCGGTGTACCGGGATGTGCAATGAATCAAGAGTGACATGTATGAAAGAATTATGAAAGGTGGCTTTGCCACAAATACGATGTCAACTACATGATCATGCAAAGCAATATGACAATGATGGTATGTGTCATAATAAACGGAACGGTGGAAAGTTACATGGAAATATATCTCGGAATGGCTATGGAAATGCCATAATAGGTAGGTATGGTGGCTGTTTTGAGGAAGGTATATGGTGGGTGTATGGTACTGGCGGGAGTTGCGCGGCACAAGAGAGGCTAGCAATGGTGGAAGGGTTAGAGTGCGTATAATCCATGGACTCAATATTAGTCATAAAGAACTCACATACTTATTGCAAAAATCTATTAGTCATCGAAACCAAGCACTACGCGCAGGCTCCTAGGGGAAGGGTTGGTAGGAGTTAACCATCGCGTGATCCCGACCTCCACACAAAGGATGACAATCAATAAATAAATCATCCTCCGACTTCATCACATAACGGTTCACCATATGTGCATGCTACGGGAATCACAAACTTTAACACAAGTACCTCTCAGATTCACAACTACTCCACTAGCATGACTCTAATATCACCATCTTCATATCTCAAAACAATAATAAAGAGTCAAACTTCTCATAGTATTCAATGCACTTTATATGAAAGTTTTTATTATATCCCTCTTGGATGCCCATCATATTAGGACTAGTTTTATAATCCAAGCAAATTACCATGTTGTTCTAAAGACTCTCAAAATAATATAAGTGAAGCATGAGAGTTCTTTGATTTCTTCAAAAATAAAATTACCATCGTGCTCTAAAAAGATATAAGTGAAGCACTAGAGCAAATGACAAACTACTCAAAAAGATATAAGTGAAGATCAATGAGTAGTCGAATAATTGTGCAACTATGTGAAGACTCTCTAACATTTAATAATTTCAGATCTTGGGATATTATTCAAACCGCAAGCAAAACAAAATAAAATAAAATGATGCTCCAAGCAAAACACATATCATGTGGTGAATAAAAATATAGCCTCAAGTAAAGTTACCGATGAACAAAGACGAAAGAGGGGATGCCATCCGGGGTATCCCCAAGCTTAGGCTTTTGGTTGTACTTGAATATTACCTTGGGGTGCCTTGGGCATCCCCAATCTTAGTCTCTTGCCACTCCTTATTCCATAGTCCATCGAATCTTTACCCAAAACTTGAAAACTTCACAACACAAAACTCAACAGAAAACTCGTAAGCTCCGTTAGTATAAGAAAATAAATCACCACTTTTGGTACTGCTGTGAACTCATTCTAAATTCATATTGGTGTAATATATACTGTATTCCAACTTCTTATGGTTCATACTCTCCCATACTACTCATAGATTCATCAAAATAAGCAAACAACACATAGAAAACAGAATCTGTCAAAAACAGAACAATTTGTAGTAATCTGTAACTCTCGAATACTTCTGTAACTCCAAAAATTCTGAAAAAATTAGTTCCACCTGAGAATAAATCCATAGCAAAAAGAATCAGGTCAAAAGCACATTTAAATAAGATTCTGGAAATTATTTATTGAGCGCAAAAGTTTCTGATTTTCAGCAGGATCAACACAACTATCACCCCAAGCTATCCTAAAGGCTTTACTTGGCACTTTATTGAAACAAAAGCTATAAAATATGATTACTACAGTAGCTTAATCATGTGAGCACATAAAAACAGTAGGGGTAAATGTTGGGTTGTCTCCCAACAAGCGCTTTTCTTTAATGTGTTTCTAGCTAGGCATGATGATTTCAATGATGCTCGCATAAAAGATAAGAATTAAAACATAATGGGAGCATCATGAAGAATATGACTAAAACAT
This sequence comes from Triticum aestivum, assembly GCF_018294505.1. Classification (NCBI taxonomy): domain Eukaryota; kingdom Viridiplantae; phylum Streptophyta; class Magnoliopsida; order Poales; family Poaceae; genus Triticum; species Triticum aestivum. Next base: position 47,858,419 of record NC_057795.1, read on the forward strand.
TGAATTCTAACCCACTTCCTATGCATAGGGATTTTGTGAGCAAACAATTTATGGGAGCAAGAATCAACTATCATAGGAAAGCAAAATAAGCATAACTTCAAGATTTTCAACACATACAGAGGAAACTTGATATTATTGCAATTACTACAAGCATATATTCCTCCCTCATGATAATTTTCAGTAGCATCATGAATGAATTAAACAATATAACTATCACATAAAGCACTCTTTTCATGATGCATAGGCATAGAAATTTTATTACTCTCCACATAAGCAAATTTCTTCTCATGAATAGTAGTGGGAGCAAACTCAACAAAATAACTATCATGTTGTAACACTCCTAGTGTCATGCTACAGTAATCCCATATTAATGGTGCCATCTCATCATGTTACTATTGCTAATCTTCACTTGATCCAAATCACAATTCAAATTCAAATCCAATCTAAAGTCAAAAATCCATATTTGTTAGACATGAAATCTAAAATGTTCATCTTGTGGCAAATAATCCATAACAAATATTGGTGGTGAACCAACATTTTTGCAAGGTGTTTAAATGGCCTAAACCAATTAAAGCAGTGGCTAAAACAATAGATTAAATGCTTTTCAATTTATAGAAGTGGCAAACTATTTCAAAAGCCTCCCAATCTTTTTGTGGTAGTGCCCAATAATTTTTGAAATTGCTTTGGCCCGTGGCATATTTTTGCAAAGTCAATTGTGGCTATAAGAAAAGGCAAAAGCTGCAAAAAAACAAAAAAAGAAGAAAAGGAAAAGCAAAGGGGTGGGAGAGCCCCTGGCCTTCCCATGGGCCTCAGCCCATCCCAGCAGGCCGGCCCACACTCCCCCCCCCCCCGATCGCCTCCTCCCCCTCACACTATTCCCCGACCCGAGTTGCTACAGGCGTTGTCCCCACCGGACCCGCCTCGTCAGCGACGCCCTGGCAAGGGAATAAGGCATGTGCCTCCCTGCCTCCTCGATCCCCACCTCCACTTGCACCACCCCACTCCCCTCTCCCTCTCCACCTCTCCCTCTCCCCGTCGGGTCTCCTTCCCTTCCCCTCGTCGAGCGTGTTCACGACCGGCCAAGTCGTCCTGCCGTGGCCACCGTCGACCCCACATCCCCGGAGCAAGTCCAGGGGATCTGTGGGCCTCTTGTTCGTCAACCCCGCGCAGCCATCGGGGCTGGGGCGCATTGCACGGGCCTCACCTAGCACTCTCCCTCTCCACCGAGCGCATCCGTCGCCTCCCCGCCGTCGCAGCCGCGGCCATCGACGTCGTTCTGCCCTACCAAGGTGCCCGAGGACTCCGCCGGTCTCTGCCTCATTGCCTGGCGCTGCTTGCTGGAGCTGGCAAGCCCCGCAACATCGGATCCCCGTCTTCTTCCTCCTCGGGTCGCTGGACGCCGCCGTCATCGATTCGGCCTTCCCCTGCGCTCCTAACCTATCGAGGGCCTTTCATGCGCCGCGCGGTGAGCCCCTCATCCCCTCCCCTTGCTCCCCTGGCCTCTTGCGCACCCTAGCCACCGCGTCCGCCATGGTCGAGCTCGGCTCCGCCGTGCAGCTAGTCGTCGTCGTTGTAGTCGTTACCAAGGCCGGGCAAGCACGGCAACGTGCTCAAGTCGTCTTCCTGGTGCCGCTCGAGCCTCTAGCTTGTCTCCCCGCGCCCTCTAGCTCTGTTTCCATCGCTACCCGATCTCCAGCGTCCGCTCCACCGCTCGCCACCATCGTCTCCGGCCATTTTCGGCCAAACTATTGCCACAGGACGACGTCGCGTCGAGAGGCTGTTCGAACGAACCCAACCGCATGCCAAATAGTGCCCTGTGCGCAAAGTCCGAGCGACTCCGGCCGGCCGCCGCGTTGAGCTCGCCGGAGCCATCTCCGGCGCCGCCACCAATGTGGCACACCTGGAGCCCGACCTGGGTCATTGCTAGTGGGGCCCCCAGGTCTAGTTGATGGGTTGACCCAGTCAACATGCTGACCGGGCATCGTGGCCCACTGACATGTGGGTCCCTCCTACTAATTAGACTAATTAAACGTTTTTATAAATAAAATTAATTAGTTAACCTAAACAGTCGCTCACATGTGGGGCCCTACTGCTAATTAACTCTGTCTAATTAAAATAAACTACTGTTATTCCCTCTGAGTATGACATGTAGGACCCACAGGTCAGGTTTGACCTGGTCAGTCGCTCTGCTGACTGATGACGTCATCAACATGTCATGCTGATGTCATATTCCATTTCTGTTAATATAAATAATTCTAGATTATCGTTTAAACTTTGAAAATTCATATAAATTAAACCGTAGCTCAGATGAAAATGTTTTCTACATGAAAGTTGCTCAGAAAAATGAGAAGAATCCGAAAACGCGGTCCGTTTACCTGTCAGATGCCTCTAACTATCTAAACATGGAACATTTCCCACTTCGGTCATCTGTTTGACACAGGTCCAGAACCGGGAATACATTCCCGGTGGAATTCCCCCTTCACCTATATCGTGTAGCCATACGTTAGGTCACACTCGGCACAACATATTACCATGTTATGCTTTGTGATGCTATGTTTTCTTTATATTTACTATTTCTTCCCCCTCTTCTCTCCGGTAGACCCCTGGACCGATGCTGCCTCTGTGATCGACTACGTCGATGACGACCCCTCCTTGCCAGAGCAACCAGGCAAGCCCCCCCTTTGATCATCGCGATATCGCCCATTCCATTCTCTCATGCTTGCATTAGATTTTTCTATTGTCATTGTTTGCTCCTATTCTGATGCATAGCCTGCTTTTGTAACCTACTTATGTTACCTTACCTACTTATCCTAAACTGCTTACTATAGGTTGGTTAGTGATCCATCAGCGACCCCCACCTTGTCCTTGTTGCCCCTGTTTCATCATTGAAGACCCGATCAACGGGATCGAGGACCAGGCCCCGGCATCACACATCACTTTCCCCTTAGTTGCTCGACATTGCTGGGTTACTATCGAGTGCCGAGGGTGAGACCTCTACAACACTTCTGATGTTGACCCTGTAATGTAGCTATTTGGTCGTGGTCATCGAGGGTGATTCTCCCTTAACCACTTCCGATACGACTCTGTCATGCAACCCCTCAAGTGTGAACCTCGGGGGTGATTCCTCTTACCTTCACCTTGATGATTACATCAACTGGATTTCACCGGGGGTGATTCCTCGGGCTTTCCCCTTGATGTTTAGACACAAAGTTACTATGATTATTATGACTTTACACTGAACCATGTTACTAAAGACGGGTCGACCCTGAGGGGTACCCGCGTGAGCATAATTGCGAGTGATGTGGAGTCGGGTCGACCTGGAAGGTGCCCGCGAGATAATTACGAGGCGTGGCCGGGCATTCTTAGCCCTTGCCGCAAGTCCTCAAGACGGGTCAACGGGGTCACATCTTTCGTGAGTCTCTGCTTGTTACCGCGCGTTCCTAATCCACTACGATTTGGATATTTGATCCGAGGGGCCTCTGGCCTGATAGCACTAACCATCACGTGGGCATAGTATGGGCGTTCTGCGTCGTATACATCAGCCGAAGCTTAATAGACTTCAGCGACTGAGCGGCGCGCGCCGGGTTGGACTGCATACGCACCTGCCTTTTTGAAGGAGGTAGCTAGGTCTGCTCACCGGCCGCCCACACAACATGCAAGAGTTCCCGGGGCGATGGCCCATGACCCCTGGGGGCATAGGTTTAGTCCAGCGTGTTGACCTCTCTATTAAGCCTAGGTTGGGTTGCGGCGTATTGTTTGGCCGAGGTCGGGCATGACCCAGGAAAGTGTGTCTGGCCGAAGTTAATCGAGCGTGGTGGGTAAGTTGGTGCACCCCTGCAGGGAAGAAAGCATCTATCGATAGCCTGTCCTACGGTAACGGACACTTGGAGTTGTATCCCGATCGATACAACTAGAACTAGATACTTGTGATGAGAATTGGATTGTGATGAGAAATGGACAGTATGGCTCTGGGATTGCTTTCTCGCAGGGAGTCGAGAAAGGATCTCTGGCCGAGGTTGATAACACTTCTACTACTTTACTTTATGCTACTCTACTCCCCCCTGTTTGCTGCAAGATGGTGGTTTCCAGAAGATGCTAGTCTTTGATAGGACTAGGCCTTCTCTCTATTCTAGCATTTCTGCAGCCTAGTCCACATATGCAGCCTTCCTTTGATAATGTTGCATATGTAGTGTAGATCCTTGCTTGCGAGTACTTTGGATGAGTACTCACGGTTGCTTTGTTCCCCCTTTTCCCCCTTTCTTTTTCTTTCCGGTTGACGCAACCAGATGTCGGAGCCCAGGAGCCAGATGCCACCGCCGGCGCCTACTACTACGCGGAGACCGTTGACGACCAGGAGTAGATAGGAGGCTCCCAGGCAGGAGGCCTTGCCTTTTCGATCGTAGATGCTTTTGTGTTGGCCTTCTTAAGGCAAACTTGTCTAACTTATGTTTGTACTCAGATATTGTTGCTTCCGCTGACTCTTGTGTATTCGAGCTTATGTATTCGAGCCCTCGAGGCCCCTGGCTTGTAATATAAAGCTTGTATTATTTTAATTTGTGTCTAGAGTTGTGTTGTGATATCTTCCCGTGAGTCCTTGATCTTGATCATACACATTTGCGTGTATGATTAGTGTACAATTGAATCGAGGGCGTCACAAGTTGGTATCAGAGCCAACTTCCTGTAGGTAGCCCCCTTTACAACTCCTTGGCCGAAGTTGAGTCTAGCCACTGAAAAAAAGGAACTTTTACTAACATGGCTGTTCGGCTTACGGGCCCACGTCGCCATTGGGTGGTATTAGGATCTTTTATTCCTCGTCTATACTCTAGGACTCTGATCTCTCGTCTATTCGGGTTAAACATTTTACTAACTTTGACATTAGGCTCTCGTACCCACTTCCTCCCAGAGAGCCCCGACATTATCGATGATCGCTTGCTTCGCCAGAAGACTTCAAAGATACTCTACGATGTTCTCCCGAGAACATGTGCTCATTACTTTTAGAATTCACTTCCACTGTCAACCCCTATATATAGCTACATACACCTACCGTTCATACATCATTTTCAGGTTGCTCTTGTTATTACAAGATGCCTCGAATTAAACTCCGATGTTTCGAGAACCCATTCCGCAACTGCCTTGAAGTTCTTTGCCGCATGAATACCCCTACGAATAATTCGACACACTTATCAGAGATTTGTTCATCCCCTGTTGATCATATGTCTCACAAAGTTCTTCGAATGCAATTCGATCTCCTGAAGATCCTCTGCAGCCTAGTGCTCCCGAAAGTCTGTCTGCCTGCATTATGGTTAAATCCATATGTCCAGCAATATTCATTAACATCCTTTGTCATTGTCATCCTGAGCCTATTGATTCATTATGCTGCGATTGCTCGCAATCATCAGTCGAACCCTGAAATTTGACCTTCCTGCTCATACGTCATTCTAGACATGAGTTAGATCTCGGCCAATCATGTTGTAATTGATTGTCCACCTAGTTCCCTTCAACATGAACGTCGAATTATTCAGCTGTTTCTATAATCTAATGCCTTCACATTCTTTCCCTCATCTGATTGAGTACTGATACTCACATCAGATACATTGAGGACCGCTGAATCCTTTGTTGGATTATTATCTGTCAATGTCCTTCATATTCAAAATCTTGTGTGCTCTTCCCTTGATACATATTGCCTTCGGTAAATTGTATCCTCTGCTTATTGTCAACCATGCTCTGTCATTGAGCTGATGTTATATGCTCTGGAAGTTAGTGGTATATGTTCCTAAGATACCCCTATGGGTTGAACCTATACCTTTCCTAAATCTGTGTGAACTCGAAAGAGATGTGAGTCATACTCTTTTGGTGCTTCACCAGATAAATCTTTCGCGCTACCAATTCTTCGAAAATGAGGAGTGAATGAAAGATTATGCATTGAAGAAATGGGAGTCGACCTTGAACTTTTGTGTTCATGCCCATGGACCCGATGTAGAACTTATCATGGAAGTTGCTTGTAAAAATAATTACCCCTTGTTATAAGTCCATCTTGTATCGGTGGTTTGATCATTCATAACCGTGGTTCCGACCATAGTTTCTCTTTAATTCCATTTCCTGTACAAGTTAAAATACTTGTCTACTACAAGTCATTTCACTTGTCCAACCTCTAATTTGATCTACCTTCAAGTATTACCTCATGTTATCTCGAGGATATTGTGTCATTGCACTACCTCTTGTAAATTCTTAATTGAAGTGATACTCCATCACATCATTCCTACCTAATTGGCTACATCATTGTCGTGCTAAATTTTAACTGTGCTACCTGGACCTTCCCGGAGCACAATTTTTGATAATGAGCTAACTTACGTCAATCTTCCTCGTCATATCATTTCACCTTGAACAACAAGCTTGATTTCGAGTTTGTGTCGTACCCGTGGTTCCGGTAACCTTTCGCTTCATCATCCCTTTGACTTGATGTCGTCACCGATCAATTACATCTTCATGAAACCTCTCGACAAATGTGTCGTGATCATCATCATCATTCCAAACTTTTCCAGGATATCAACCGAATTCATGATGAGAAATACCATCCTTGACCTTCGATGATTTGAGTTATCATCGACAACCCCCTTGTCTTATTTCCAACACATGTTTGATCATATCTTGGTTATACCTTGGACTCCTTGCTATTCCTGCAATTGTTCCTTGAATATTTCTTGTGATCTTCAACTCCAACCCCTACTTGTAACACCATGTTAATGCTACCTCGAAGCATGACTGAGGTATTCCGACTATCAACAAGAACATTGTAAGCACATTGTCGAATGTTTCTTGATCTATTATCCAAACACCGTTGTATGGGTAATATCATGATTCTTCCCTCGCCCCTTTATCTAAATGCTTTTGAACTTGTTGTCATATCATGTATATCCTGCTCCGCTTCCCTTTGGGAAGGATATACTCCCAATTCTTGTGTGCAAACACATTTTCCTTTCCATTGGTCTCATTAATCTGATAAATTTCATTTTCCTTTCCATTGGGTTGTTTAACCTTATTGTGATATATATGATATAAGAAGAAATAATTCCCTGCTTATAAAAATACCCCGATGTACAACCTTGTCAGAGAGACCCTGTTACTATTGTTGATGACATTTCAGTCACCACCGTTGGACGGGAACCTTGCTGATTGGTCCGCCTCGTTCAACGAGCAGGAAAATGGTTCTCTTCGTTCCTCGCCCTTGGTACCAACATTGTTGCCAACATAACTGACAGGCTATCCTCTGACATGCCTTGCTATCATGACCGTGCAAGATGTCAGCACCCTTCCTACTTTTTAACCCACATGGTGGGCCCATAACCCACAGTTCCACGGGATCGAAACTTGACTCTCCTGTACAACCTTGATTCTGAAGTATACTTTACACTTGGCTTCGTATGTTTTTTTACGAGCCACCTTCCCTCACTTATTCTATTCCGGTGTCAGACGCAATATTTATTTCGTTACTCTGAGCCCCTCTCGCCCTCTGTTTCAAGCAACGAAAAATTGCCTACGGCTTGAAAATTCTCATGCCTACTTTAATTCCCTCAATGTTTTATTAAGTTTTACCTCAAGGGATACTTCTGCCTCATTCCTTGAATTGTTCACCAGATAATTAACCCTATAAGGGCCAGTTCTCCCGAAGTTACTCTTTACTTCCCCACTTAAATCTCGGGACACGATTTCTTGTAGTGGAGGAGATTTGTAACACTCCTAGTGTCATGCCACAGTAATCCCCTGTTAATGGTGCCATCTCATCCTGTTACTGTTGCTAATTTTCACTTGATCCAAATCACAATTCAAATTCAAATCCAATCTAAAGTCAAAAATCCATATTTGTCAGACAATAAATCTAAAATGTTCATCTTGTGGCAAATAATTCATAACAAATATTGGTGGTGAACCAACATTTTTGCAAGGTGTTTAAATGGCCTAAACTAATTAAAGCAGTGGCTAAAACAATAGATTAAATGCCTTTTCAATTTATAGAAGTGGCAAACTATTTCAAAAGCCTCACAATCTTTTTGTGGCAGTGCCCAATAATTTTTGAAATTGCTTTGGCCCGTGGCATACTTTTGCAAAGTCAATTGTGGCTATAAGAAAAGGCAAAAGCTGCAAAAAACAAAAAAAGAAGAAAAGGAAAAGCAAAGGGGTGGGAGAGCCCCTGGCCTTCTCTGGCCTACCCATGGGCCTCGGCCCATCCCAGCAGGCCGGCCCACACTCCCCTTCCCAGGTCGCCTCCTCCCCCTCGCACTATTCCCCAACCCGAGTCGCTACAGGCGCCGTCCTCGCTGGACCCGCCTCGCCGGCGACGCCCTGGCAAGGGGATAAGGCATGTGCCTCCCCGCCTCCACTTGCACCACCCCACTCCCCACTCCCTCTCCCCAGCAGGTCTCCTTCCCTTCCCCTCGCCGAGCATGTTCACGGCCGGCCAAGTCGTCCCGCCGTGGCCACCGTTGACCCCACGTCCCTGGAGCGAGTACAGGGGATCTGTGGGCCTCTTCTTCGTCAACCACGCGCGGCCATCGGGGCTGGGGCGCGTTGCACGCGCCTCACCTAGCTCTCTCCCTCTCCACCGAGCGCATCCGTCGCCTCCCCGTCGTCGCAGCCGCGGCCATCGGTGTCGTTCTGCCCTTCCAAGGTGCCCGAGGACTCCGCCGGTCTCTGCCTCATTGTCTGGCACTGCTTGCTGGAGCTGGCAAGCCCTGCAACATCGGATCCCCGTCTTCTTCCTCCCCGGGTCACCGAACGCCACCATCATCGATTCAGCCTTCTCCTGCGCTCCTAACATGTCGAGGGCCTTTCTTGCGCCGCGCGGTGATCCCCTCATCCCCTCCCCTCGCTCCCCTGGCCTCTTGCGCACCCGTAGCCACCGCGTCCGCCATGGCCAAGCTCGGCTCTGCCGTGCAGCTAGTCGTCGTCGCTGTAGTTGTTACCAAGGTCGGGCAAGCACGACAACGTGCTTAGGTTGTCTCCCTAGTGCCACCCGAGCCTCTAGCTCGTCTCCCCACGCCCTCTAGCTCCGTTTCCATCGCTGCCCAATCTCCGGCGGCCGCTCCGCCGCTCGCCACCGTCGTCTTCGGCCGTTTCTGGCCAAACTATCGCCACGGGACGACGCCGCGTTGAGAGGCCGTTCGAACGAACCCAACCGCATGCCAAATGGTGCCCTATGCGCAAAGTCCGAGCGGCTCCGGCGCTCGGCAGCCGCGTTGAGCTCGCCGGAGCCATCTCCAGCGCCGCCACCAACGTGGCACACCTGGGGCCCGCCTTGGGTCACTGCCAGTGGGGCCCCGGGCCTAGTTGACTAGGTTGACCCAGTCAACATGCTGACCGGGCACCGTGGCCCACTGACATGTGGGTCCCTCCTACTAATTAGACTAATTAAATGTTTTTATAAATAAAATTAATTAGTTAACCTAAACAGTCACTGACATGTGGGGCCCTACTGCTAATTAACTCTGTCTAATTAAAATAAACTACTGTTATTCCCTCTAAGTATGACATGTACGACCCACTGGTCAGGTTTGACCTGGTCAGCCGCTCAGCTGACTGATGACGTCATCAACATGTCATGTTGATGTCATATTCCATTTCTGTTAATATAAATAATTCCAGATTATCATTTAAACTTTGAAAATTCATATAAATTAAACCGTAGCTCAGCTGAAAATGTTTTCTACATGAAAGTTGCTCAGAAAAACGAGACGAATCCGAATACGCGGCCCGTTTACCGGTCGGATGCCTCTAACTATCTGAACATGCAACATTTCCCCCTCCAGTCATCTGTCTGACATAGGTCCGGAACCGGGAATACATTCCCGGTGGAATTCCCCCTTCACCTATATCGTGTAGCCATACGTTAGGTCACACTTGGCACAACATATTACCATGTTATGCTTTGTGATGCTATGTTTGCTTTATATTTACTGTTTCTTCCCCCTCTTCTCTGCGGTAACCCCGGGACCGATGCTGCCTTTGTGATCGACTACGTCGACGACGACCCCTCCTTGCCAGAGCAACCAGGCAAGCCCCCCCCCTTTGATCATAGTGATATCGCCCATTCCATTCTCTCATGCTTGCATTAGATTTTGCTATTGTAATTGTTTGCTCCTATTCTGATGCATAGCCTGCTTTTGTAACCTGATTATTGTTACCTTACCTGCTTATCCTAAACTGCTGAGTATAGGTTAGTTAGTGATTCATCAGTGACCCCCACCTTGTCCTTGTTGCCCCTGCTTCATCATCGAAGACCCGATCAACGGGTCGAAGACCAGGCCCCAGCACCGCACATCACTTTCCCCTTAGTTGCTCAACACTGCTGGGTTACTATCGAGTGTTGAGGGTGAGACCTCTACAACACTTCTGATGTTGACCCTGTAGTGTAGCTATTCGGTCGTGGTCATTGAGGGTGATTCCGCCTTCACCACTTCCGATACGACTCTGTCATGCAACCCCTCAAGTGTGAACCTCGGGGATGATTCCTCTTACGTTCACCTTGATGATTACATCGAGTTGAATTCATCGGGGGTGATTCCTCGGGTTTTCCCCTTGATGTTTAGACACACAGTTACTATGATTACTATGACTTTACACTAAACCATGTTACTAAAGACGGGTCGACCCTGAGGGGTACCCGCACGAGCATAATTGCGAGTGATGTGGAGTCGGGTCGACCTGGAAGGTGCCCGCGAGATAATTACGAGGCGTGGTCAGGCATTCTTAGCCCTTGCAGCAAGTCCTCGAGATGGGGCAACGGGGTCACATCTTTCATGAGTCTCTGCTTGTTACCGCGCGTTCCTAATCCACTATGATTTGGATATTTGATCCGAGAGGCCTCTGGCCTGATAGCACTAACCATCACGTGGGCATAGTATGGGCATTTTGCGTTGTATACATCAGCCGAAGCGTAATAGACGTCAGCGACTGAGCGGCGCGCGCCGGGTTGGACTGCGTAAGCACCTGCCTTTTTGAAGGAGGTAGCTAGGTCTGTTCACCGGCCGCCCACGCAACGTGCAGGAGTTCCCGGGGCGATGGCCCATGACCACTGGGGGCATAGGTTTAGTTCGGCATGCTGACCTCTCTATTAAGCCTAGTTCGGGTTGCGGTGTATTGTTTGGCTGAGGCCGGGCATGACCCAGGAAAGTGTGTCCGGCCGGAGTTAATCGAGCGTGGTGGGTAAGTTGGTGCACCCCTGCAGGGAAGAAAACATCTATCGATAGCCTGTCCTACGGTAACGAACACTTGGAGTTGTATCCCGATCGATACAACTAGAACTGGATACTTGTGATGAGAATTGGATTGTGATGAGAAATGGATAATATGGCTCTGGGATTGCTTTCTCGCAGGGAGTCGAGAAAGGATCTCTAGCCGAGGTTGATAACACTACTACTACTTTACTTTATGCTACTCTACTCCCTCCTGTTTGCTGCAAGTTGGTGGTTTCCAGAAGATGGTAGTCTTCGATAGGACTAGGCCTTCTCTCTATTCTAGCATTTCTGCAGCCCAGTCCACATATACAACCTTCCTTTGATAATGTTGCATATGTAGTGTAGATCCTTGCTTGCGATTACTTTGGATGAGTACTCATTGTTGCTTTGTTCCCCCTTTTCCCCCTTTCTTTTTCTTTCCGGTTGATGCAACCAGATGTCAGAGCCCAGGAGCCAGATGCCACCGTCGGTGCCTACTACTACGCGGAGACCATTGACGACCAGGAGTAGATAGGAGGCTCCCAGGCAGGAGGCCTTGCCTTTTCGATCTTAGATGCTTTTGTGTTGGCCTTCTTAAGGCAAACTTGTCTAACTTATGTCTGTACTCAGATATTGTTGCTTCCGCTGACTCTTGTGTATTCGAGCTTATGTATTCGAGCCCTCGAGGCCCCTGGCTTGTAATATAAAGCTTGTATTGTTTTAATTTGTGTCCAGAGTTGTGTTGTGATATCTTCCCGTGAGTCCTTGATCTTGACCGTACACATTTGCGTGTATGATTAGTGTACGATTGAATCGAGGGCGTCACACATGTGAGGCATAATCCAGTTGAAAATTAAAATCAAGATGACAAGTTTCATGGTTATCATTACTCTTTATAGCATATACATGTCATCACAATAATCATCATAGACAGCAACTTTGTTCTCATAATCAATTGGAACCTCTTCCGAAATATTGGATTCATCACTAAATAAAGTCATGGCCTCTCCAAATCCACTTTCATAAATATTATAAGATTCAACATCCTCCAAAATAGTGGGATCATTACTTCCTAAAGTTGACACTCTTCCAAACCCACTTTCATCAATATAATCATCATAAATAGGAGGCATGCTATCATCATAATAAATTTGCTCATCAAAACTTGGGGGACTAAAAATATCATCTTCATCTAACATAGCATCCCCAAGCTTGTGGCTTTGCATATCATTATCATCATGGATATTCAAAGAATTCATAGTAACAACATTGCAATCATGCTCATAATTCAAAGATTTAGTGCCAAACATTTTATTGCATTCTTCTTCTAACACTTTGGCACAATTATCGAAGTCCTTATTTTCACGAAAGACATTAAAAAGATGAAGCATATGAGGCACCCTCAATTCCATTTTTTGTAGTTTTATTTTATAAACTAAACTAGTGATAAAACAAGAAACTAAAATATTCGATTGCAAGATCTAAAGATATACCTTCAAGCACTAACCTCCCTGGCAATGGTGCCAGAAAAGAGCTTGATGTCTACTATGCAACCTTCTTCTTGTAGACGTTGTTAGGCCTCCAAGTGGAAGTTTTACAATCCTCAAGTGGATGACCTAAGGTTTATCAATCCGTGGAAGGCGTAGGTTGAAGATGGTCTCTCTCAAGCAACCCTGCAACCAAATAACAAAGAGTCTCTTGTGTCCCCAACACACCCAATACAATTGTAAATTGTATAGGTGCAATAGTTCGGCGAAGAGATGGTGATACAAGTGCAATATGGATGGTAGATACAGGTTTTTGTAATCTGAAAATATAAAGACAGCAAGGTAACTAATGATAAAAGTGAGCACAAACGGTATTGCAATGCTTCGAAACAAGGCCTAGGGTTCATACTTTCACTAGTGCAAGTTCTCTCAACAATAATAACATAATTGCGAACCAACCTATGGTTGGATGGTTAGAGGGACTGTGGTATCCCCAGCCCACCAGGGTTCAAATCCTGGTGCTCGCATTTATTCCTGGATTTATTTCAGGATTTCCGGCGACACATATTCAGTGGAAGGAGACGTTCCTATCGACGATGAGGCGCCTACGGTGACTTCGTAAATCTCAAGATGATATGTTGGCTCAGTCTTTCGGAGGTGCTCATAGGGGTAGGGTGTGCGTGTGTGTGTTCATAGGGGTGAGTGTATGCGCGTGTATATGAGCACTTCTACCTGTACTGATGTTCAAAAAAACAATAATAACATAATTGGATCATATAACAATCCCTCAACGTGCAACAAAGAGTCACTCCAAAGTCACTAATAGCAGAGAACAAACGAAGATATTATTGTAGGGTACGAAACCACCTCAAAGGTATTCTTTCCGATCAATCCATTGGGCTATTCCTATAAGTATCACAAACAACCCTAGAGTTCGTAGTAAAATAACACCTTAAGACACACATCAACCAAAACCCTAATGTCACCTCAATTATCCACGGGTATGATTATATGATATGCATCACACAATCTCAGATTCATCTATTCAAACCAACACAAAGAACTTCAAAGAATGCCCTGATATGTCTCCAATGTATCTATAATTTTTGATTGTTCCATGCTGTTATATTATTCATTCTTGGATGGTTTACAATCATTTTATAGTCATTTTTTATCATTTTTTGGTACTAACCTATTGACATAGTGCCCAGTGCCAATTGCTGTTTTCTGCATGTTTTTTACATCGCATGAAATCAATACCAAACGGAGTCCAAACGCAGTGAAACTTTCTGAGGATTTTTTTTGGGCCAGAAGACATCCATTGGGCCAAGGCTGCACCTGGGGGGTGCCTCGAGGAGGGCACCACCCACCAGGGCGCGCCAGGAGGCCCAGGCACGCCCCGGTGGGTTGTGCCCACCTCGGGTGCCCCCTGAACCGCCTCTTTACTCTATAAGTACCCCAATATTCTAGAAACCCTGGGGAGTCGATGAAAATCAATTCCAGCCACCGCAGAGTCCAGAACCACCAGATCCAATCTAGACACCATCACGGAGGGGTTCACCACTTCCATTGGCCTCTCCGATGATGCGTGAGTAGTTATTTGTAGACCTACGAGTCCGTAGTTAGAAGCTAGATGGCTTCCTCTCTCTCTCTCTTGATTATCAATACAATGGTCTCTTGGAGATCCATATGATGTAGGTCTTTTTGCGGTGTGTTCGTTGGGATCCGATGAACTTTGAGTTTATGATCAGATCTATGTTTTTATCCATGAAAGTTATTTGAGTCTTCTTTGATCTCTTATATGCATGATTGCTTATAGCCTTTTATTTGTTCTTCGATATTTGGGTTTTGTTTGGCCAACTTGATCTATTTATCTTGCAATCGGAAGAGGTGCTTTGTAGTGGGTTCGATCTTATGGTGCTTGATCCCAGTGACAGAAGGGGAACCGACATGTATGTATCGTTGCTACTAAGGATAACAAGATGAGATTTATATCTCCGCAATAGATAAACGGATCTCGTCTACATCATGTCATCGTTCTTATTGCATTACTTCGTTTTTCCTTGAACTTAATACACTAGATGCATGCTGGATAGTGGTCGATGTGTGGAGTAATAGTAGTAGATGCAGGCAGGAGTCGGTCTACTAATCTTGGACGTGATGCCTATATAATGATCATTGCCTGGATATCGTCATGATTATTTGAAGTTCTATCAATTGCCCAACAATAATTGTTTTCCCACCGTTTGCTATTTTTCTCGAGAGAAGCCACTAGTGAAACCTACGACCCCCAGGTCTCTTTTTATCATATTTGCCTTTGCGATCTATTTTCTCTTGCATTTATTTTCAGATCTATTAAACCAAAAATACAAAAATACCTTGCTGCAATTTATTTGTTTTGCGATCTATTTATCCTATCTACCACTTTTTACCTCACGTTATTTCCCTACTTGAGGCGTCGTACCCGAAAGGGATTGACAACCCCTTTAACACGTCGGGTTGCGAGTATTTGTTATTTGTGCGCAGGTGCTGTTTACGTGGTGTGAGGAGGTTCTCCTACTAGTTCGATAACCTTGTTCTCATCACTGAGGGAAATACCTAACGTCACTATACTGCATCATCCCTTCCTCTTTGGGGAAATACCGACGTAGTTCTAGCAGACATCATGCCCCAAAGTTTCTACCAGAGAGTCAAGACGAAAACATGTGCCAACCCCTATGCATAAGTTCACAAGGTCACTGAACCCGCAAGTTGATCACCAAAACATACATCAAGTAGATCACGTGAATATCCCATTGTCACCAGAGATAAGCACATGCAAGACATACATCAAGTGTTCTCAAATCCTAAGACTCAATCCGATAAGATAACTTTAAAGGGAAAACTCAATTCATCACAAGGAGATAGAGGGGGAGAAACATCATAAGATCCAACTATAGTAGCAAAGCTCGCGGTACATCAAGATCGTGCCAAATCAAGAACACGAGAGAGAGAAAGATCAAACACATAGCTACTGGTACAAACATTCAGCCCCGAGGGTGAACTATTCCCTCCTCGTCATGGAGAGCACCGGGATGATGAAGATGGACACCGGTAATGGATCCTCCCTCCGGCAGGGTGCTGGAACAGGGTCCCGATTGGTTTTTGGTGGCTACGGAGGCTTGCGGCGGCGGAACTCCCGATCTAGGTTTCTTTTCGGGGGTTTCTGTATTTATAGGAATTTTTGGCGTCGGTCTCACGTCAGGGGGGGTCTCCGAGTCATCCACGAGGTAGGGGGCACGCCCGGGGGGTAGGGCGCGCCCTCCACTCTCGTGGATGGCTCGGGACTCTTCTGGCCCAACTCTTTTGCTTCGGGGGCTTTTTCTGGTCCATAAAAATTCCACAAAAATTGACATGTCAATTGGACTCCGTTTGATATTCCTTTTCTGTAAAACTCAAAAACAAGGAAAAAACAGAAACTGGCACTGGGCTCTAGGTTAATAGGTTAGTCCCAAAAATCATATAAATGCATATAAAACATCCAAGATGGATAATATAATAGCATGGAACAATAAAAAATTATAGATATGTTGGAGACGTATCACCACTCACTAGAGAGGTCGGCCGATTGTGGCGCAACAACCTGGAGCTCTTTTTTAGGGATAAAAAGCCACTTTATTAAGTATCAAACGACATAGGAATACAAATAAAGCCTGGGGTTCCCGTGAGCCAAAGATGGCGTCCGCACTCCGCAGGCTAAAGAAGTAACAACTTGCAGCTGGGAGAGGCATGGTGCCATGCAACTTGGTTTGTCAATGGCCTCCTAGATTTAGATGGGGCAAGCTGGTGTACAAGTGCCGGGTTGTGCTCATCTTGCGAGTCTTGCTTGGTGGAGGTTGCAAAAGACTTGGTCCGTGTTGCCTGGCTCCAACCATGTCCATGGTGAAGACTAGGAGGCTGCAACCATGTCCATGGCCGCGGTATTCCTCATTGGAGATGGTGTTGAGGTCCCCTTCTCCTTCCCTAGTTCCTCGGTAAAAACCTTGGACACTGGGTGGCGACGGTGCATGTCTTGTGCTTTGGTGTGGTTAGCTAATAGGCGGCGAGAGGGAGCCAGGGGCGGCCTTGAAAGCGTTGTCATGCTGAGTTTCAGGATATGTCACAAAGAATGTGCAACAAGCCATTGTTTCTCTGCCTTAGTTTCCCTGTGGCATGATAGTAGGGGTATTCGGCTAGAAGGGATCCACATACTGAATGAATTGAAGGTTTCGAGCCAATATTTTTAGTGTTTCAAGCTTCTTAAATTTTAACTTTCCTACTGTGATGTAAATTATGCTGCACACATGCATGTATGGCAAGGGATTTCTTATTATCAAATGTTTCTTGCTATGGTGTAACTCCTGAATTCCTGATTGGCTTTATTGAACCAAAGTTTAATACCGACATTTAGTAAGTGTGGACCGTTTGTTACTTCAACTGCTCTGTGAGCATTGGCACATACTCCCTCCGTCCAGAAATACTTATCAGAGAAAAAGTATTTTAGTTCTAAATACATCATTTTTTTGGAGAAACTGATGTATCTAGACATATTTTGGTTCTCGATACATCAATTTTTATCCATTTCTCTAACAAGTATTTCCGGAAGGAGGGCCATTTGTCATGACTTCATTTTTCTGGAGATCGTGCAACCAACTTCTACTAATAAATAGAGAGGTATATTTCGATTCGTAAGATGGAGATAGTAGCCCTAGATTGTTCATAGAAATGACTTACATTATACACTAGAGACCGTGCCAATATCTAAATCATACTCATGAGATGATATGTGCAGCATAAAAGGAAGTTGCTTCAGAAATTATTAATAGGAAAAAGACAGTTGAATTCATTAAAACCCGTCCTATTTTACAAGGCAAGGTTTGTTTGTTCTAAGTCAAACTTCTGTAAATTTGATCGAATTTATGGAGGAAAATATCAACATGATATCCTCGCTGGATGATTTAATCTAAGCCCATAAGTTCCACGGTTGTGGTACCTCTGGTATTTGTTCCGCGACAAGTATTATGTAAGTATTTTCTCAATTGAGCTTCCCTATCAATTTTTCAAATGACCCTTGGTTCACTTTAGATCTCATACATGCCATCGCTACTCGTTGGCAATCCAAGCTAATTGGTGTTTATATACCGATCCGTACTCATGGCATGTAGATGAAACCAAACAAGAGGCGCAAAACTATATTCTCTATGTTACAACATTTTTTGTTAATGCCAATATGTTAGTTAGTTTATGCGATTTTAATCTGCATTTCATCACTTTGCAAGAATTTACAAAAACTCCTATGATTTTTTTTGAGAAACAGATAGGCGTGACAACACCCACCATCATGGTGCAGTATATTTGAGAAACAGATAGGCGTGACAACACCCACCATCATGGTGCATTATATCATAGACCATGCCAATATCCAAGTCACACTCTTGAAATGATATGTGGAGCATAAAAGGAGAGTTGCTTCAAAAATCATTAACTGGAACAAAGCAATTGAATCCATTAAAAACGTCCTATTTTATCTTAAACAAACTTACCAAAGTAATTATCTTGTATGCCCAATTTTACCGATCAATTAATGGACGCTAAATAATAAAGCACGGTGGGTTTCTGTCGTCCGTCACCCTTATTTGCAAAAAAAGTTCCTGCAGTTTGTTGAAATCAACCCGCAGTTCATCTTTAAGTCATACCGAACCGTTTTTTTAGTTTTCTCAGAACCCCCCCTGAGATTTTAGGTAATCAAACCGCCGTACATATTTAAGTCATACGAATCGTTTTTTTTGTGTTTTAACAGAAAACCCCCTGACCTTTCAGTTAATCAATCCGCAGTTTATCTAAAACAAAATTATCCATATCTTTTAAATCGTAACTCCGATTTTAACATATTATATATGAAATTTGATTAGAAAAATGTGTAGAATCCAAATATGTTGTTACTTTTAGCTATTAAATATTTCTAAACTATTAATTTGGATGCAAACATAATCTATAGTGCACGGTCTGGTTTTTTTTTCCGCACTGGCGGCGATCCAAATTGCAAATAAATACACATTAAAACCAGATTGAGAGGGAAAAAACATTGATAACCACGCATGCACAACTCTAGAAAACCTCACGGGAAAAAACAACATTTTTCTCATCTTACTCTCAATGATTGTGTGTGCGCGAGTGCGCGCGCGTGTGTGTGTGTGTGTTTGTGTGTATGTGTGTGAGAGAGAGAGACGCCTTAGGATTGACGACATTCAAATGCGTTTTCGTTGTGTGAGCATTGAGACCACCGCCGGAAACACAAATGTGATGCAATTTTAAAATAAAGAACGTCTACATATCAAGGTCTCAAGTCGTGGTTATTGGGTTAAGAGTGTGTGTGTTTTTCTGTCCCGTTACAACGCACAGGCTCTTTTACTAGTGGAAGCTAAAATTAGAAACATCGTCTTCTTTCTCTCAAGGTGTTGGGTGCAAAAAGCAGAAAAGCAATTGAGGGTAAACTGGTCGTTGTTCTACGTTTTCGCACTGCGGATACGTACTACTAGTTCTTATCCGCCTTCATTGTGAGAAGACGCTACCCAACCCATCGCGAGGCCCCGCTTGTCAGTAAGCAGCCAGGCCGCTCCGTTCTCCCCCTCCGGCAAGTCGAATCGCGTGACCCCCAACTCCGTCGACGGCTCGATCGATCTCGGCAAACCGCCCCCCTCCCCGTCTCCGGCGACGCGGCAGCGGATCGCGCCGGCAGCGAAGGCGCGGGGAAGAGATGGACGCGGAGCTCCTGGAGCTGCAGCGGCAGCTGGAGGCGGCGCAGAGCGCGCGGTCGAGCGTGCGGCTGTCGGAGCGCAACGTGGTGGAGCTCGTGCAGAAGCTGCAGGAGCGCGGCCTCATCGACTTCGAGCTCCTCCACACCGTCTCCGGCAAGGAGTACATCACATCCGTAAGCCCCGCCTCTCCCCCCTCCTCTCTCTACTACTAGTCCCCACTCCCCTCTCGGTCTGTCGGAAACCAGATTCGTCTCTATGCGGGGAATGGGTTGAACACTTGAACTAGACTCAGTCTAGTGTCATGGGGCGTGGAGAACTTACCCTGGATTTGGGTATAGGCGTTGAAATTATGGGTGCTATCAACATCTAAACCCTGGACCTCTAGTGCAGGGCGGTGAATTTCATCTTCGTTTATGTAGTAGGCTATCACTTCTCAAGGATGGTTTAAATTCAGAGCATTCATGGGAAATTGATGTACTGTCACAGCTGCTAGTGGTATTTCTGTATAGTAAATTAGTGATGGGTTTAGATTTAGTACTACATCTGTTTCCAGTCCCTCTTGCAACATTGTAGAGTTGCTCCAGTGCTCAGCAGAGAAAATTGTTCTCTTCTTCCTGGCAATTTGCCACAGATACAGTCAGACAGATGAGAGATTTTGATTTAATTGCGTGTTTGAACAGCTCGGGCTTTAATAAAGTTCTGGAGGAGCCTTGTCTAGAAATTGCTCTGGTATATTGCTATAAATTGCTGTGATAATGTCTGCCTGCCTTAGTTCTGTTTAACACACTTGCGCAACCAAGAATGTGCAGATTTTAGCTGATCCGTCATCCATGGTGATCTGTGGTGTGGCAGGACCATTTGAAGCATGAGATTAAGGTGGAGATCAAGAAGCGAGGGCGCGCATCACTAGTCGATTTATCAGATACCCTGGGGGTGGATCTTTACCATATTGAGAGGCAGGCACAAAAGGTCGTCACGGAGGATCCGGCCCTGATGTTGATCAACGGGGAGATCATGTCACAGTCTTACTGGGACACTGTGACGGAAGAGATAAATGAGAAGTTGCAAGAGCGCAGCCAGATTGCCTTGGCTGAGATTGCTGCACAGTTACACATTGGCTCAGAGCTAGTCCTCAATATTCTCGAGCCTCGGCTTGGAACTATTGTAAGCCTGCTGTGCTATCTCATGTTTTGAATGGTCTTTTCCTTTGCTGCTTTCGTTCAACCAAAAAGGTTCTATAAGTTCTATAAATCCTTCCAGGTGCAAGGAAGGCTAGAAGGTGGCCAGCTATACACTCCAGCATACGTCTCACGAATTACTGCCATGGTCCGTGGTGCGACAAGAGGTTTAACAGTTCCGACAAACTTGCCATCTGTCTGGAACTCCTTGCAGCAACAGCTCCAAGAAATGCACGGTGCTAATGGAGTTTCAGTGGAAGGTTCATTCTTCCAGTCCATTTTTGTTGCCTTGCTAAAAGAAGGTGCTGTACTTGGGTCTGTCCGTGCCGGAGTACATTGGACACCAGCTGTAAGTTCTGCATTGCAGTTCATATATCTAATTCGTAAACTATGTTTTAATGTTGTGCTTTTCTTTCTTTGCTAGGTATTTGCTCATGCTCAAAAGGAAAGCGTTGATGCATTTTTTTCACAGGTTGAGGCATCTCTAGCTTACATTTTAATTCCTGTTATTTAACATGTTAAAAAAAAAGGGCAACCTGGTGCATGTAGCTCCCGCTTGCGCAGGGTCCAGGGAAGGGTCCGACCACTTTGGGTCTATAGTACGCAGCCTTTCCCTACATTTCTGTAAGAGGCTGTTTCCAGGACTTGAACCCATGACCTCATGGTCACAAGGCAGCAGCTTTACCACTGCGCCAAGGCTCCCCTTCCCTGTTATTTAACATGTTATTACAACTAAATAATTTCGAGCTGGTTGCATGAGTAGGCTTCACAGAAAAACATGTGTATTAATCCAGACAAGATCTCAACTGCTTCATGTGCACACCTTTGCATGACTACTGATCTAGTTCTTCCACATAATCCCACACAGTTTTGTAGACAGTTTTACTCCCATATAAAATCATATGAAAATCTCTTGGTCTGATATTTAGCAATCGGCATTGATAAGCAATTGTGTTCGGATCACATACTTTGCATTATTGTTATGCCTTATATCCTTCCATTTGTTTCACTTTTCATTTTCTGTACAGAACTCTTATATTGGGTACGAAGTGCTTCAGAAACTCGCAATTCCCCAGCCTAAACAGTACTTAGAGGTACACTTGAAGCTGTCAATATCCCTTCCCTGTTCAAAATGCAATGCCTGTTTGTTTGTTTGACTATCTTATATTCTACAGGCCAGATATCCAGATGGCATTGCACTGGAGGCTGTTTTTGTACATCCTTCTGTTGTCGATATGCTAGATGCTGCTGTGGGTGACGCAATCGAGAACGGACAATGGTATTGTTAAATGTCATGTCTGGTCTCAAGGTTTCATTGCTATTTGTCACTGTTATATGCTATGATGTCCTAACATGGCATGCATTCTAAAAAATGAGCCTTCCAGTTCTGTTTGATAGTCCCTGTACGCATGGTGTGGAACAAATAAAACTGGTTTGTCATGTGGGGAATTCCCTACCAGTGTCAACATGGGACCGGGGCCTCTGTAGCTGGTTTACAAGCCAAGGGTGGTGCATCTAAGCAGGCAGCATCCTATTCCATGCCCTTTAAGTTAGGACTTTAGGTTAGAGATAAAGTTAGGGGAAAAAACTACTCCCTCCATCACTAGTGTCAAAAACATTCTTATATTATGGGACGGAGGGAGTAGGTTGGTTGGATCCCACTTTGAGCTGTAACCCATCCGTTTAAAGGATGGAATTATCAATAAGGCGCAAGCAAGTCAACATTTTCTCTTGCTTCCCCTGCACTCCCTTTTCTCCACGCCATTACAGCACCAGGATGACAAGATTCAGGGCCTAGACCACCCATCACACACACTGCATCCTGTTATGGCATGTGACAGGTGTTTGACTTATGAGTTATGACCTACATCAGCGTAGAGGAGCAAAGGGAGTAAACTGACCAAGCGATAGCAAGATGTATGAATTGATTAATTAGTTACATCAGTTCATTGAAGTAGTTGAGACTTCACAGGGTGTCTCAACATTTTGTGCAGCATCAAGATATTATTTGTGCCTTTCCTATTGACTGTTAGTAATCCCTTTTTCTGCCAAGCTAAGCACCTTTCAAGTTTTCATTGCTACAAAATACCCTTTATTTTTTCAGGATTGATTCTCTTTCGATCCTTCCATCATATATCAGTGGCCCTGATGCAACCAAGATATTGTCTCTTTGTCCATCTTTTCAGAAGGCAGCCAAGGTTGGCATATTTAAAGTAATCGAAATTTGTGTACTTTTCATAAATGGCCACACATTAAAAAAATCTTTCTTTGCAGTCTTCAAAAGCAGTGCTTTTTGGAGAATCATGTGTCTTCAGCAATGTGTTCATTAAGGTGAATTGTCAGAACCTGCTTGTTGCACCTGTGATAATCTGCAGTTATGTATGCACTATCCCATTATACCTCTCAAACGAGTGCAATTTGTCTGTTCTTCCGTCCATTTCAGGGTATTTTTGATCAACTTGAGAAAGAGATTGACTCCTTTGGTATCAAACATAGTGCTGGTGGTCAAGGAACTCCCGTGAATATGAATTCAAGTAGTGAGCATAGGGCAGGATCTGTCCAGCACTCGGACACAAAAGACTTTGGTGATAATGACGCCAGCGGTACAGGTGCTTCATCGGACAGAGGACCAAAGAAGAAACGAGGAAAAGCGACGGGGTCTGCCAAAGGCGGAGCAGTTGAGAAGGATGATGATGAAGAAATCATCCCTGTAAAGGGCAAGAAAGCTCATAGGAAAAACAAGGACGCTGGTTCTTCAGGTGATGCAAAGCGCGGTGGTAAAAAGGCACCAGAGAAACCAAAAGAGGAGAACACAAATATCTTCCCCGATGAGTTGATAGAGCAAAAGGTTTTGGCTGTTGCTCCGGAGTTAGAAGAGTTGGGAGGTCAGGAAACTAGATAAGATTAACCTTGTTGTTTCTATTCAGTTGAAATTGTGCTTCTACAAATTTCTTAACTTTTGAAACCAACATTAGGCTCAGACGACTTAAATGGCCCTATTAAATTATTGTCCTCTCACCTGAGGCCAATGCTTATTGATGCATGGAAGAAGAAAAGGAACACCATGCTGTCAGAAAATGCTGAAAGGAGGCGAAGTGTACTTGATAATCTGCAAAAGCAGCTAGATGAGGTATCTGCTTTTGCATCCCATTTTCTTTGTGCTTCCTTTCTGTACTATAGTTTCTGGATAGCCTTGAAATTGTTCGATATTGCTACTGTATTTTAAATTGTTTTCCTGCATTTCTCTTCTGGTGCTAGATAATCTAACTTTTTTCAATATTATTCTTTGCCATCGTTAGGCTGTCCTCGATATGCAACTCTATGAAAAAGCTCTAGATGTGTTTGAGGATGATCCTGCTACCTCTGTAAGCTACTATAGCCTATGTGCATCGTTCTCACAAGATCGCTTGCTACTCAATATGTTAGCAGCCTTTACTTACGGTCCTTTCTTTACCTGTTTTTTGCAGGGCATATTACACAAGCATCTGCTAAGAACTATGGGTACTCCAATAGTCGACAAGATTTTATCTAGTCTGGTAACTTCTATAAGCTCACAGTATGGTTGCCTGCAATATTATAATTCATAAAAATTTCTGTGATGTATCCATTTTGGCTTTAATATTACAGTTGCAAAAGAACCGTTAAAATAACATGCGTCCCTGATTTTGTTACTTCCTTACTAGCGACCTTTCTTGCGTGATGAACTAAGAAACTGGGACTAGCTTATAGCTCCTATTTCAAATCTGAATCGTTTAAAAGGTTTTGTAACCTACTTCTCTGACTAGTACATGTACTTTACACTGAACAACCAATAGGATAGGGACAACAAATTGAAGAATGGAATGGAGTATGAAGACAGTGAAGAACAGCATGCTCAGCTGAGCACTACTGACCGCACTTTTCTGGTACAATTCACTTGTTTCATTTTTCCATATATTATGTAATGTTTTCCTGTGTCAATCCTGAATGAAGATGTCATTTGGTTTAACCTCTTGGGTTTGCTTTCTGTTAAAAAAACATCAGGCAAAGGATCTTCCAGGGCAATTGTCATCGAAGGCTCAAGCTTTAGTTGAAGCACTGGAGGGAAAGGTTTGTCTGTAACCAAGAAATACTGTTTGATGAATTGATTGAAGCCTTGAACTCCTTAGTTCGTATTTTTCTTGTTCTAAATCTAGTATGCATAACAGCTTAAATTCTGGTAATATGTTAGCACCTACAGTTAAACAATCTAACACACCACAAAAACTTTAGTCTGGGTCTCTAGGGTAGGTCAGACATTTGGAAGATGAACATGACAAATTACTAAACATTTTTGATGCGATGATCTATACAGAGATGAAGTTCTTCCGTGAAGCATCCTGCATTATGTTTATCACCAGATTGCCAAGATGCTATGTTGTAAATACCCAACACCTATACCGTGTACAACATCCTGTCATTCTGTGGACTAACAATGAAATCCACTTCATGTTCATTTTCTGTGTTTTTCTTGTTCTAAATCTAGTATGCATAGCAGCTTAAATTCTGATAATATGCTAGCACATGCAGTTAACAATCTAACATACAACAAAACTATGTCTGGGTCTCTGGGGTAGAGCAGACGTTTAGATGCTTAACA
The DNA here is from genome assembly GCF_018294505.1 of Triticum aestivum. Classification (NCBI taxonomy): domain Eukaryota; kingdom Viridiplantae; phylum Streptophyta; class Magnoliopsida; order Poales; family Poaceae; genus Triticum; species Triticum aestivum. The sequence continues at coordinate 47,883,688 of NC_057795.1, forward strand.
TGATAAAATACTTACTCAACAATTTTGAGGCAATGAATCTTTATATAGATGAAGTTCTTCCATGAAGCTTCCTGCATTATGTTAATTACCAGCTTGCCAAGATGCTATGTTATAAATACCCATCATTCACAATTTCTTCTATGCTGTCTATATCCTCTAAAACATCCTTTCCTTCTGCAACTTAACCACGAAATCCTATTAATGCTAATTTTCTGCGTGTTCTAGAACACCAATTGTTTGATCCTGTAATAACTAATAAAATAGATATGCAGCATATATCCTGAATAAATGTTGACACGAGAAGATAAGTGTTCAATTTCTTCTCGAGTATTACGTAGTCAATTCTTTCTTCGGAATGTGTACATAATTCATACTAGGGCTGACACACTAGTTCAGATATAAGATTGCATGTCAGAAGCATCTTCCTCACTAATCTGTTATTCTTTGCTAGTTGATAATATCTGTATGTTCCTAAGCATATGACTGGTGAGTTCTTTGTTGTCTAAACGCGTACACTAAATAACAAATGAACAAGTGACTGTTGCTATGTCTTTGAGATCCACAACTCCAAATATAACTGGACTTTGTAGCTCTTTCTAACCTTTTCCTCGAAATCCACAACAGCGGTTTGACTCATTTATGGACGCCTTAAGAGATACAGCAGAGGAAAGGTAACATTTTATGTTTGTTACTTGCTTTCCACATTGGCTGGATTATCAAAGTGCTTACTCTCTTTTTCAGTGGCTTGTTATTTAAGAAGCTTGATAAAAGACTTGAGCGATCAATGCTGCATTCCTACCGCAAGGTATGTTCTTGGTATCTTCTATCTTGATGGCAGCACCACAGCGTCTGGAAAACCAGTGAGAACCGACTTTCTCGAACTAGGCCTAACAGGTTTTTAGTTGTTGCTGGTTTAGGCCCTAAACGTTCCCCTTGATCCCCAGTTCAGTTGGAATGAGTGTATTACCAATTCATCACTTATTTGATATGCCCCAAACACTAATTGTTTCTTGTGTGTTCGAATTCTCAACTTAGCAAACCGCCCAAATAACCTGAAACAGTCTGGTAGCACTTTTCACAACCCTGTGTCTCAGGATGATCTCTGTTTCCAAGAAAATATGGTATTTTCCATGGTTAAAAGAATGTTGTTTCTTGTGTTTTTAAACATCAAAATAGTGCAAGTACGGAATAGCAGAACGCAAGTCAAAATCACCATGATAATATAAATTTACCAAGATTGTTAGACTCGTAGGCGCTCTTATAGATTGGTAGGGTCTGAAGACGTTAATGTTCAATATGGCATAATGTGCTGAATAAATAATTCATACATGCTAAGTTTCTTTATGGCTGAATTCTAGTGCTAATTATCTGACACCTTAATTTCGTGTATGAATTGAAGGATTTGATAGCACAAGTTTCTTCAGAGACTGATCCAGTTTCCTTCCTCCCAAAAGTCGTTGCTCTACTTTTTCTCCAGGTTCGTTTTATTGTATCTTTCCTGAAATAAAACTCTTCTTTTCGCTCTGTATTTATAGGCTGACCGGAGAAACATCCTGTTTGAATATTTCGTAGGCACACAACAAGGGTCTTCAGGCACCTGGAAGGGCTGTTGGTGCTGTCATCACACTACTGAAGGTAATTGTTGATTTGTATTCTCTTTAAGATACACTTGGTATAGTTCAAGTAGAATATGTTAACTTATAGCAACAGGATCCTGATCACAGAATCTTTGATACTATTTGTCTGATATGCTGGTTTGTAAGTGTGTTATTAAGCTGTCAGAAGAATCACCTGTCCACCTTTTTCTTATCCTGTCCTTTATTACAATAAACCCCTTGATTTCGCACCCCCCTCCCCCCCCCCTCCCCCGAAGAACGGCTATTTAATCTGTTTGTATTGTGTGTCCTTGGCTTACCTTTGTTTTACTTGGACAAGTGAAACCAGTAATTAGTATAGAGGGGTTTGGTTCCTTGCATCACAAGACTCGTAACGTAGGCAGAGGGAATCCTCGGTTGTCACTGTTGGACGTATTTCTGCCCATATTGCACAAAGGGAAAAGTATATTTTTTGTCCCTCGACTTTTTCAAAAGTATAGAAATGGTTCCTCAACTCTAAAACCAGCAAATCTTAGTCCCTCAACTTTCAAAACCGGATAAGCTTACTCCCTCGTACCGCTTCGAGTGGTTTCCTGTCGCCGTGGAGTGATTTTTGACTCAAGCTGGCAAGTATGGGCACCACACCTACCCATTTTTGTCCACTTTAATTCTTGCTCTCTATCTCCCTCACATCATGTAAGAGCATCTTCAACCTCTGAACGACCGAATCAGTGATAAATTAACGTGCATATGTGAGCTAGCAGTTTGCTTTGCTTTTGCTGCCTACATGCATCGACCTGCAACATATCTACTACGAGCGGACCACATCAAGCCAGTGCTGCAAGTCCACTCTCGCCGGAAAGTCGCGTTGCCGCCATCCAGCAGGCTGGCACCTGGACAGTTTCGCCATCGGCAAAGTCAGACAGGCATATGTCGCAGCTGGCATGGACTGGAGTGCTGTGCTGCTGCTCTGTTTGTGCGCCCACGAGGCGGCGGGCAGTGCGATGTAAGGCTGAAGGCAGCGCGCAACCTTCCCTGCCCCCCCTTTATTCTCTGTATACCACCCCATGTCGTTAGAGAACCACCCGAAGCGGCACAGGGGACTAAACTTATCCGGTTTTAAAAGTCGAGGGACTAAGCTTTGCTGGTTTTGAAGTTGTGGGGCTATTTCTAAATTGAAATGCTCAATAAATCTTTCTAGTCGGTGTTATTAAATTTTATCTCTTTTTTTTGCATGTTTGATCTTTTCATAACCTGTTGAAACAGCATGACAGATATTATGTTTCCTGTATGTCGCTCCACGGCCCCGCCAGTATTTCCAGATATTATAATTAGCCATCAAAATCCTGCCGGCTTTTCGATTAATGATTGGCAGTCTGCATTCTGGCCATAGTTTCTTAGCCTCTTAGGTTTTAGTTTTATAGCAGTCTTACAGAATTAGAATGCTTTGGCCTGCCTGTGATGTTGGCTTATTTCACATATTCAGATAATACTGCTAAATTTAGCAAAATCCGTGCCTGTGTGATCATACATATCCTCTGTTTTTCAGGACAAGCTACCAGCTTCAACCTTCAAGGTTTTAACTGAATATCACGCCACTACCGTGAAAGTTCTTGCACTACAAGCTGCTGCCACGGGTGATGTAAGTCCACTCCAACCATTTCGAATATATCCCTGCTCACTGTTGTGTGCATTATAAAAGGATTAGTTGGTTATCCTTCCATAACTTTTGGACTTCGCTACAAATCCGATGTCAGATTCTTAGGCATGGCAAATCAAACGTTTTCATGGCAAGTTACGTGTGCCGAGGATGGCAAGTTTAGTTGGCAAGCATGGCAATTCCGCCTCAGTTTATTTGTGTTTCCCAGGAGATTGACGTGCTTGTAAACTAAATTTGCCATCATGAAGGAAAACATGAGTTGCCATGAAAAACGTTAGATTTGCCATGCGTAGCGTTTCCGTAACTTTATCCCGTTTCTGCACTGAACTCTATACATGTACTCTTAATTTATATTCTGTGCTTTCCCCATCTACCCGACACCCTCTGATATACATCAAGTAATATGGTCTGTGCTCATCATTTGCGCAATCATGCATCATCGTGTCTTTGCCCTGCAGGATGATGATTGTGCATCGGACCGGATGCTGGAGAAGAAGGAAGACCTAGAAGAGAGGCTGATGCCAGAACTGAAATCCCTGGCCCTCGGCACGACCAAAGAGTGAGCAGCAAACATTGTGTGCATGGTGGTGCGCCATGCCCTCGTGTAAATACACAGACCTCTCTATATATCGTCGGCACTGGAGCTAGGGATGCAAGCAGCCACCCTGCGATACTCGGTCAACTCAGCGCACTCATCAACTGAATCTAGTTTAGCATGTCGGTTGCATGTTTGCGCCGTGAGCTCATTTGTTGCCCTCTGGCGTCGCAATTTCTGAATGAAAAGGAATCCTTCTGTGTAATACACCGTGTACATTCTAGGGGGTCGTGTGACAGCAGAATCAACTTCTTAATTTTTGACGAGCAACCAAATACCGACTGACATCATGTATTGAGGTATAAACACCTTGAAACTCTGGTAGTCCTTTCCGAACATTGACTGCAAGCAAATATTTGTCGAGAACCTTTTATCTTGTGATCAACTGTCCAACGGTCAAACCCCGTCCTCGCATTGCAACAAAGGGAATGTTGTGGACCCCTTTGCAACAGATCTCGTGTTGCAGAAACGTTTACAACGAAGATCACGTTGCAGATTTTTTTTACAACATAGGTGATGTTGTAGATCTCTTTTACAACTTTTGCAACGGAGGTCATAACAGAGATCATGTTGCAAAAAAAAGGTGCAATGAAAACGATGTTGTAGAAATGCTGCCGCGGCTATCGTTCATCGCCATCGTTTGTGAGACCGTCGTGGCCATCGTTCGAGGCACCTAACATCACGTACAGGCCGCAAAAAGGCTGATGTGCGCAGCCGTCAACCACCGTTGCCAAAGAAATCGAGGCTGCAGAGAGAACACAATACCCGAAAGTGCCTTTCTGCTCCCGAGCTCATTTGAGCTCGGTGAACAGTAAAATCGAAAAAAAATAAAATAAAATTCAAAAAATTCCAAAAAAATTCTCAGAGAAACATTGACAAAAGTTCTAAGTGCTTGCAAAAATTCATCATGAAATCACATTCTTGTAAGGCGTGGCAAAAAAAATAAATTCAGCCTCCAAAATGCTTTTGAAAGTAGCATTTTTAGAGTACCGATTTTGTTTTTTTTGCCACGCCTTCTAGAAATGTGATTTCATGACGAATTTTTGCAAGCACTTAAAACTTTTGTCAATGTTTCTACCAAAAAATTTGGAAATTTTTGAATTTTTTTTGATTTTTGTTCGATTTTACTGTTCATTCAAGTTCATATGAGCTCGGGTGCAGAAACTCCACGTCCCACAACACCAGGGATGCGATGGCTTCCCTGCAGAAGCGGTCGCTTCCCTAGTAGCAGCGTCGATAGCAACGCAGTGTGCAGTAGGAGTAAAAGCAACGGGCTGGGCGGTGAGGGTACAAAGTTGCAGAACGGGCTGGGCGGTGAGGGTACAAAGTTAAGTTGCAGCGACATGACCAGGATCTTGAGAAAGAAGCAGTGGAAAATTGTGGATGGATAACGATGTGTTCGCGTTGACTCACGAAAGAAAAGGGATGCTCTGGTTGGAGCTGGATATTTCTAGAGACTAGAGAAAGGCGGGACCAGATAAGCACAAGACCATTCGACCCCACATACAATCCGACTGTTGGGCTATAGGCGGATGCATCGGTTGGATCAGCCGGTCCAATGGAAACTTTTCCCTTTAACATTGAGGAGCTACCCAAATTATTTCACAATTTTAGCCCAACTCTAGAGTAAACTGCAAAAAACCACCACATCGGGGGACGCAAGAACAGAAAACCACCACCTTCTGTTTTTTTCTTCAAGAAACCACCACGTTTGCGTTGACAGTTTCAAAAAACACTGATCCAACTATTTGGCGCATCTGAGTGGAAAACTGACCGGTTGGCCCGCTGTCAGGCGCCACGTGGATAGGGGATGACGGCGCCCATGACACGCCGTTAGACGATGTCGCACATGACCTAACGAGCCGGCCTGAACCAGCTAGTTCCCTCAAATCACATCTCATCTCCTAGCTCACTTCCCGCACGGCGACCGGAGGTGTCGGCGGCGGCGGCGGAGGCGCATCCGGTGACGGCAAGGACGATGGCGACCTCTCCATCGTTGATGCTGCTGGCCGCCCCGTGCTTCCTCGCTCTCCGACGGTGCTCCCTGGTACGGTCGGCGCCGTTCGATCCGCCTTCGTCGGCGGAGATGAGCGCGGTGAGGATGGCAACATCTTCAACATGAGCTCCGACGACATTGAGGCACGTGCGGCCGCTAAACTGGCCCAGGTCTGGAAGGCCAATCCAGGGCCGAGCAACCACTTCACATCCGGCCTGGGCGTCGTGGAGTGAGTGTTTTTCTTTCCCCATTTCATATTTTTCTTTTTGAATATGATAGTGTAGTTGTCCAATTTGTGTGATATTGCTAGTGTAGCTATACTATTTGCTCTGTTTGTATCTCAATTTAGAAATTAGGGTTTGAATCTCAGTTTAGTAATTAGGGCTTGTAGTTCAGTTTAGGAATTAGTGGTTGTAGTCCAAGTAAACTTTATGTTAACAGAATAAATTTGATGAACCAAATTTACTGTTAAGTGAATATGAGCTTAATTGTGGATTACCATCTGTTTGTGTTAACTAAGCTCATTTGTGATAACTTAATTTAGTGTTAGCTTAGCTAAATTGACTGAATTTAGTGTTAAATTCAGCCAATTGACTGAACTGAATGAATGATATTTACTGTTGTTTGACACTTCTATTCATTGAATCTGGTGTTAACTGAAAGTAATGTTAACTGAACTTGCAGTTTGGATGATGATGAACCATGGGACATGAGGTTTCATTTCCAAGGCTGTGACAATCTAGAAAGGACCTTATGTGAATCAGATATCACATATATCAACATATTAGCTATTATTGGGATAGAGGGCTATGATCAAAAGGATTCCATGTACTATGTGAAGCAAGAGGGTGTAGGAATGACAGGCATGAGCTAATCAAATCTGAGGAAGATGTAGAAGAAATGTTGCTATTGTATGAGGAGAAGAGGTGTGTTACTATCACAGTAATGAAAAGAAGAGACTCAGAGATGGCAAAGTTGCAAATCAACATTGGAGATGGATGTGAAAAGCAAATTCCAATTTCTGAGATTGGTTCTCCAAAGGTGTACAATATAGATGATGCAGGTGTGCTCTACCAAAGTCAGACCAGTGAACATCAAGCAGATATGTGTGCTCCAGTTGTTTGTGCTCACACAGAGGACTCCTATGGAGAATATCTCTTCACTCAGGAGAGTTGCAATGTTAAAAAGGGGAAGGACATAGCTTGTGTGAAAGAGTTAGATGATTTTCTTAACGAGTTTGCTGATGACACTCCAGTACTACAAGTAGAAGAAAGAATGGAAGAGGATGAGTTGATGGAGACAGAAGAGATTGATGTGGATAGCTCTGAAGAGGGGATAGAGGAAGAGGAGCAAGATGATGCAGATTTGCACCAAAAAATAGAAGATCTCAAGAGGAAGAGGGTTTATGAAGGTAATTCAGAGCCAGGAGATCTATTCTGCGAAGCTGAGGAGGAGGATGAAGAAGAGGGGTTTGTTGAAGCAGCACCAATTGAGAAATTACCTGTTAGAAGAGGTCCAACAAGTAGATCACACTGCAGTTCACAAGACAAACTTGAGGTAGACTACATTCCCTATCTGATGAAGATATAGATGATAAACTTCAAAATGATTCTGATGAAGAAGTAGTGTTGTATTGTCCCTCATCTGGTAGAAAGTCTAGGGCAAAAAAGAAGAAAGCCAGGATATGGTATGATGAAAATAGGCTTATGCCACAGGAACAAATTTTCTGGGCACATGTGTTTTGTTGATGTTTACCAGTTTAGAAGAGCATTGGTTAACTTGCATGTGACACAGAGAAGGAACTTCCATTACCACTGGAATAACAAAGACACGATCATAGTTGATTGTGCGGACAAAGGTTGCCCCTTTCACATGGTTGCATCTGTAGTTGGGAAAGAAAAAACATTTTGTATTAGGAAGCTGCAATTAGAGCATACATGTGCTCCAAGTGGTGAGAATTGCAAGGTTCCTACTAGGTTTGTGGCCAAAGTAGTTGAAGAATGCTCCAGTACAGATCCTAAAGCAGGAATTCAAACACTCATAGACAAGACAAAGGAGAAGTATGGTGTGGAGGTTGGTAAGATGATGGCATACAGGGTGTAACACCCCGGTGTAATGATGCTACAGTAATCCCTGAGATCAAGCTAATCATTTTGCTATAGCAGTGCTTGGTCACTTTGATCAACATTCCGTTTCAAATTCCAGTTGAATTCAATTTGAATTTATGTGTGAAATTCAAAAATGCTTAGACATGAAAAATAAAATGTTCATCATATTGAACATATTCTTCAGGTAATATTGGTGGTGAACCAACATTTTTGCAAAATGTCTAAGTGGCCTAAAATAGCTAAAGCAGAAAAGCTTTAAAAAAAGAAAAAGGAAAAGCAAGGAGAAAAAGAAGGAGAAGCCCCCTGCCTCCCTGGGCCTTAGCCCATTGCGCTGACCGGCCCACCTTACCCCCCGGGTCGCCTTCCTATTTGACCGACCCCGTCGCTACAGGGGCGCGGTCGTCCCGGACCGCCTCGCCGTCGATGACGAGGGTGGGGATAAGAGCGCCCCCTCGACGCCTCGAATCCTCCCCCTCACCTACCGCCACTCCCACTCCGCCCGCTCCACCTCTCCCTCTCCCCACCAGATTTCTCCTCGCCTCCCTCTCGTTCCCCGTTCACCTCCGAGCACAGTCGCCGCCGCCCTTCATCATTGTCGCGGCCACCGGCGGCCCCGCGCCCGCTGACCCTGTCGGTGAGCTCCGCCGGGGTCGACTCCTTCGACTGGCGCCCTTCGCTGGAGCCGGGAAGCACCGCGGCCACCGTTCGTCCTCGTCCCCATCTCCGGCCAACGCGACGCCGCCGTCGTCGATTCAGCCTTCCCCTGCGCTCCTAACCCGTCGAGGGCTTTTCTTAGCCGCTCGGTGAGCACCTCCCTCTCCTGCCCCTACTCCCATGTCGTTTCCTGTGCCTGTAGGCCATCGTTGCCGTCGTGGCCGAACTCGTCGCCGCTGCCGAGCCCCTCCGTCTCGGCCACCATCGGCCGAGCTCGCTTTCGAGCACGGCTTCGTGCCCGTAGCGCTGCCAGGAGGCCTCCCAGCCGTCCGCGCCTCCTCCCGTGCCTCCTAGCGTGATCCTCGTCCTCGCCCGAAAACCACCGCCGCGGACCTCGTCGCCGACGACGTTTCCGGCCAGGTCCGACGATGCCACCACCACCACTCGACGCGCGGTCGAGTGACCGTTCGGACGCACCCACGCACGCCCGAAACCGAGCCCCATAGCGCGATTCCGGCCAACTCCGGCGAGGCGCCGCCGTTGTTTTGGTCGCTGGAGTCACTCCGGCGCCGGCCGCCGACGTGGCTGGCCCGGGGCGACCCCAGAGCCAATGCCAGTGGGCCACGTGGGTCCTAGTTGACTGGGTTGACCCAATCAACTGCTGACCAGGCAGCCCAGTGCCACTGACACGCGGGCCCCACCGCCTATTTTGAAAAATTAAAATGTTTTAATAATTAAAACCTAATTAGTTACTAACTAGACACTAACAGGTGGGCCTAGTAGTTTTACTAGCTAAATTTAGATTAGTTTGAACTCTGTTTAACCCACTGTCTGTGACAGGTGGGTCCCTCGTGTCAGTTTCGACCAGTCAACCAGACTGTTGACTGCTGAAGTCACACATACGTCATGCTGACATCATATTCCTTTTCTGTTAATTTGAGTAATTCCAGAAAATTGTTTAATCTTTGAAAATTAATAGAAAATCAACCGTACCTCGGATGAAAATGTTTTCTATACGAAAGTTGCTCAGAAAATCCAACGAATCCGAATGCGCGGTCCGTTCATCTATCACATGCCCCTAGCACGCTGAACATGGAACATTCCCCTCCGGTCATCTGTCTGACACATGTCCGGAACCGGGAATATGTTCCCGGTTGAATTCCCCCTTCACCTATATCATGTAGCCATACGTTAGGTCACACCTGGCACAACATATTGCCACGTTATGCTTTATGATGCTATGTTTGCTTTATATTTACTGTTTCTTCCCCCCCTCTTCTCTCCGGTAGACCCCGAAACCGATGCTGCCCCTGTGATCGACTATGTCGATGACGACCCCTCCTTGCCAGAGCAACCAGGCAAGCCCCCCCTTTGATCATCCCGATATCACCCATTCCATTCTCTCTTGCTTGCATTAGATTTCGCTACTATTATTGATTTCTCCTATTCTGATGCATAGCCTGCTTTTGTATCTGCTGTTGTACCTTACCTGCTTATCCTAAACTGCTTAGTATAGGTTGGTTAGTGATCCATAAGTGACCCCCACCTTGTCCTTGTTGCCCCTGCTTCATCATCGAAGACCCAATCAACGGGATCAAAGACCAGGCCCCGACACCGCACATCACTTTCCCCTTAGTTGCTCGACACTACTGGATTACTATCGAGTACCGAGGGTGAGGCCTCATCAGCACCTCTGATGTTAACCCTGTAGCATAGCTATTCGGTCATGGTCATCGAGGGTGATTTCCTCTTTAACCACTTTCGATACGGCTCTGTCGTGCAACCCCTCAAGTGTGAACCTCGAGGGTGGTCCCTCTTACGTTCACCTTGATGATTACATCGAGTGGAATTCACCGGGGGTGATTCCTCGGGTTTTCCCCTTGATGTTTAGACACACAGTTACTATGATTACTATGACTTTACACTGAACCATGTTACTAAAGACGGGTCGACCCTGAGGGGTACCCGCGCGAGCATAATTGCGAGTGATGCGGAGTCGGGTTGACCTGGAAGGTGCCCGCTAGATAATTACGAGGCGTGGCCAGACATTCTTAGCCCTTGCCGCAAGTCCTTGAGATGGGGCAACGGGGTCACATCTTTCGTGAGTCTCTGCTTGTTACCGCGCGTTCCTAGTCCACTACGATTTGGATATTTGATCCGAGGGACCTCTGGCCTGATAACACTAACCATCACGTGGGCATAGTATGGGCGTTCTGCGTCGTATGCATCAGCCAAAGCTTAATAGACGTTAGCGACTGAGCGGCGTGCGCCGGGTTGGACTGCGTAAACACCTGCCTTTTTGAAGGAGGTAGCTAGGTCTGCTCACCGGCCGCCCACGCAACATGCAGGAGTTCCCGGGGCGATGGCCCATGACCCCTGGGGGCATAGCTTTAGTACGACGTGCTTGACCTCTCTATTAAGCCTAGGTCGGGTTGCGGCGTATTGTTTGTCCGAGGCCGGGCATGACCCAGGAAAGTGTGTCCGGCCGAAGTTAATCGAGCGTGGTGGGTAAGTTGGTGCACCCCTGCAGGGAAGAAACCATCTATCGATAGCCTGTCCTACGGTAACAGGCACTTGGAGTTGTATCCCGATCGATAAAACTAGAACTGGATACTTGTGATGAGAATTGGATGGTGATGGGAATTGGATTGTGATGACAATTGGATAATATGTCTCTGGGATTGCTTTCTCGCAGGGAGTCGAGAAAGGATCCCTGACCGAGGTTGATAACACTACTACTACTTTACATTGTGTTGATCTGTACTCTTCTAATGTTGCAAGACCGCGGAAGATGTTGAAGATGCTAGTCTTCGATAGGACTAGGATTCCCCCCTTATTCTGGCATTTTTGTCGCCAAGTCCACATATACAGCCTCTCTTTGATAATGTTGCATATGTAGTGTAGATCCTTGCTTGCGAGTACTTTGGATGAGTACTCATGGTTGCTTTGCTCCCTCCTTTTCCACCTCTTTCCTTTCTTCTCGGATGTCGCAACCAGATGGTGGAGCCCAGGATCCAGACACCACCTTCGACGACGACTGCTACTACCCCGAGGGTGCCTACTACCACGGGGAGACCACCGATGACCAGGAGTAGTTAGGAGGCTCCGAGGCAGGAGGCCTTGCCTTTTCGATCGATGTTGCTTTTGTGCTAGCCTTCTTAAGGCAAACTTGCCTAACTCATGTCTGTACTTAGATATTGTTGCTTCCGCTGACTCTTGTGTATTCGAGCTTATGTATTCGAGCCCTCGAGGCCCCTGGCTTGTAATATAAAGCTTGTATTATTTTAATTTGTGTCTAGAATTGTGTTGTGATATCTCCTCGTGAGTCCTTGATCTTGATCGTACACATTTGCGTGTATGATTAGTGTACGATTGAATCGAGGGCGTCACACAAGGCAAGGCAGCAAGCTCTCAGTGTTGTTCAGGGTGATCAGGAAGCAGGGTACACTAGGATTAAAGACTATCTTCAAGCTATTTTGGACACAAACCCTGGGAGCAGATGCATTATAACAACTAGAGTTGTGAAAGAGCATCCCAGCAAAAATCCTAGATTTCATAGACTGTTCATTTGTCTTACAGCACAAAGGGAGGGTTTTCTTAAAGGATGTAGACCTTTCATTGGTATGTTTGTCTCTATAGCAATTTGTCTTTGAAATATACATTTTTGTCTCTCTTATGTTTTACTTATTTCAGGTCTAGATGGGTGTTTTGTGAAACTAAACACGGGGCAACAAATCTTAGCTGCAACTGGCAGATATGGAAACAATAATATATACCCTCTGGCCTTTGGAGTTGTTGAGAAGGAGGACACTCCAACTTGCTATTGGTTTTTAACACAATTGAAGATAGTTCTTGGAGGAGAATGAGGACAATTTGAAAAATACACAATAATTTTAGACATGCAGAAGGTATTTAATGTTGTAAATTGTTTCTTTAATTTAATTTCCTTACTGCATTCAGTGTGTTGAACATAGATGTACCAATCTAAATTAGGTCTATCATATATGTAACCAGGGTCTGCTAAATGCCATTGACCAAGTATTTCCTAATTGTCCTCAAATATACTGTTTAAGACATATATGTGCAAATTTCTAAAGTGCTTGATTTAGAGGAGAAGAACTTAAGAAATATATGGATGTAGAAGCTTATTCTTACACAAAGTATGGGTTTGATGAGGCAATGGAAGAAATAAGAAAGGAAAGTGAGGATGCTTGGGTCTGGCTTAAGAAAATACCTGTAGAAACATGGGCTAGATATGCTATGGATACCACTTGTAAAACTGACTTAGTAGTGAACAACATAAGTGACGTGTTCAATAGGATGATCTTGGATATTAGGGGCAAACCCAATAAAACTATGGTTGAAGGGGCTAGGTCCAAACTAATGGTGAAGTTCAATGAAAAAAGAACTGGGGGGGGGGGGATCGGCCAAATGGACAATTACCCCAACATATATGGAGATGCTAGAGGAGTCAAAGGAATGGGCTAGGAATTGCAAAGCTATGATGGCAGGCCTGATCTATATCAAGTGAATAGTAGTGAGAAATCATATGTTGTGAACTTGAAGAATTGGACATGCGGTTGCAGAAAATGGGACATGAGAGGTGTACCATGTAACCATGCTGTATGTGCAATCTATAAATTAAAACAAAAACCAGAAGATTTTGTCCATGAGTTCTTCAAGAAGCCTATGTACCTAGAAGCTTACCCGCCAATGATCTACCCAGTTCTTGGGCCTGACCTATGGACAAGGACATACACTAGAGACATAGACCCTCCTGTGTTCCATAAGAAGAAGGGCAGAAATCAGACTCAAAGAAGAAAGGGTCAATTCGAAGTGCCAAAACCCAAGGACAGTTCAAGAGTTGGAACCATCACCTACAACAACTGCGAGAAGCAAGGGCATAGATACACAAACTGTGGTGATCAATTGAAGCCATCCCTTGCTGCTAGGAAGAATAAGCACAAGGTATAATAATTAATTATTGTCCTTGCCATGTTTAGTTTTGTCTATAATATTGTACTAAAAAAATAATGCAAATCCTTGACATGTTTTAGGAAACAAGAACTGCCCCTCCATCAACTGCTGCCACATCAACACCAGCATCATCTGGTGCAAGAGCTACTGCTGTAGCTTCTGGTACCACAAAAGCAGCAACAACATCATCATCTACTGCAAGAGCTACTACTGCATCTTTTGGTGCAAGAGTTGCTCCTTCTTATGCTCCCAGAGCTGCTCCTTCTTATGCTCCCAGAGCTACAACTGCTCCCAGAGCTGTTGCATCCTCATCTGCTCCAACAGCTGCTCCTTCCTCATCTGCTCCAAGAACTATTGCTTCCTCATCTGCTCCAAGAAGAGCTGGTTCTTCTTCATTTGCTCCTCCAAGGCCTGATACTGCTAGTGCATCTGGTTCTACAAGGGTCAGGAAGAAGCCAAGCAAGTTTAGAGTCTACTTCTATGCTAGTGGCAATTAGTCAGGAAGTTATGTTGCACTTGTTGTGGTAGCAAGTTAATCATGCTCTGTTCTGTATTCTGGGAAAAACTTTTGCTATGGTGTTTTCAAACTATGATAACTTGCTATTATGTTGGCAAGCTATGGTAAACTTGATATGGTGAACTTGCTATTGTTGATAACTTGCTATGATGTTGGCAGCCAATGTTATTGTCTAGATGGGTGAACCAAACTAGCTCATGATGTTGTTGTGATGATTATGCTCTTTTAATGATGTTGGTGTGATGTTTATGCCCTTTTAATGTTGTTCATGTTGTTCTTTGAAAAGATGTTTATGCTTTTTGTAAACTTCTTGCCATGCTAAATATGGTTGGTTCCTTTTGTCGACGGTTGCCGAGAGGCTAGGTTTAGCCCTAAAGTGGGTGGTTCCTTTTGTCGACGGTTGCCGAGAGGCTAGGGTTAGCCCTAAAGTGGTTGGTTACTTTTGTTGACGGTTGTCGAGGGGCTAGGATTAGCCCTAAAGTGGTTGGTTCCTTTTGTAGACGGTTGTCGAAAGGCACCAACCTCTTAGGGCTAACCCTATCCTCTCGAATCTGTGCAAAAACAGAAACTTTTGCACTCAGTCCAGGAATTTTCAAAATTCACTGGAACATACTTTTGATCTGAATTTTTTACAAGTGGTATATATACAAATACCCTACGTTGTCCTAATTTTTTAGAATTTTTGGATTAGCAGAAGTATGGTTGTTTTCCAGATCATTACAGACTGTTTTTTTTTGACAGATTCTGTTTTCAATGCATACTTTGCTTGTTTCCTAGTTTCTGTGGCTTATATTTCTCAATATAAATTGTGGAAATGATAAGTTACAATAGCCATTGTGTGAGGACAATTATGAATCTTGTATTTGACAGTACCAAAGTGAATGATTTGCCTTATCATACTAACCTATCTCATGAAGTTCCGTTATGTTTTTTGTGATTGAAGTTTTCAAGTTTTGGGTGAGATATCGATGAGGAGAATAAGGAGTGATAAGACCCTATGAATGGGTATGCCCAAGGCACCCCCAAGGTAATACTGAAGGAAGATCCAAGTAACTAAGCTTGGGGATGCGCCGGAAGGCATCCCCTCTTTCGTCTCCCACATTATCGGCAACTTCACTTGGAGCTATGTTTTCATTCGTCACATGATATGTGTTTTGCTTGGAGCTTCATTTTATTTTGTTTTGATTTTCTTTCTTCTATCTATAATAATGTTTTGCATCTTTTATTTCACTAAAAATGTCAAGTATAGCCTTTGCCATGCTTATTTTGTAAGTCTATATGTTGCTGTTTGAAAACAGAAAATTTATAGCTGTTGCAAAATATCCCGAGAATAGTCAGAATGTGATAAAATGTTGAAATTTTTTGCACAACAAGCTATGATAAATTTTCTACAGTGTGGTAAATTTTTAGATTTTTTTGAGCCAGGGAAGTATGGATACTCCTACATTCTTTACAGACTGTTCTGTTTAGACAGATTGCTGTTATGTTTGCATATGTTTGCTTGTTTAATGATTGTATTTGAGGATAGAAGTATTAAATATGCAGAGGCATTTAGTATGCAATGTTAAATTATAATTTTAGTGATTTGCTACAGTAGAGAAGGATAAGGTGTTGCATTGATTTATACTAACGTATCTTACGAGTTCTTGTTGAGTCTTGTGTGGATGAAGTTTTTAACAATTAGGGAAACCGTGTTATGAGAAGAATGAACAAGACACAAGAGCTCAAGCTTGGGGATGCCCAAGGCATCCCAAGTCAATATTTCAATGAGTCTCAAGCATCTAAGCTTGGGGATGCCCCGGTAGGCATCCCACCTTTCTTCATAAAAATATATCGGTTAGTATTAGTTGAGCCTAAGTTTTTTTGCTTCTTCACATGATGCGTGCCATCCTTGGAATGTCATTTTATTTTGTTTTTCTTGCTGTTTTAATAAAATACTTAGATCTAGAACTTTTAAATAAGAGAGAGTCTTTAAATAACTACCCATTTACTTAACTACTCATTTGATCTTCACTTATAACTTTTTGGAGTAGTTTGTCAATTCTCTCATGCTTCACTTATATTATTTTGAGAGATGAAAATTTTTATGCTCATGTTATTCACTTAAATTTGTTTGAGCTATCAAAAGCAACATATTGAATTAGTACCAAAGTGCTAGATATTCAAGAGGGATATAATAAAAACTTTCGTGAAGATCATTGGACAAAATAAACTTGATTCTTTGTAATAGTTTTGCGATATGTTAATGAGTAATTATGTTTTAGTAAGAATATCAGTGTTAAGGTTTGTGATTCCCTATGCAAGCACAAAAGTCAATAGTTATGTAATGAAATTACCTCTTACTTGTGGTGCATTATTTGGTGTTAGTTATGCCTAATGCTCGCTTATGTGATTTTTTGCTTCTTGGTTGGTTGCTTCTCAATCTTTTTTCTAGCCTCCACTTGTACTAAGTAGAAATACTACTTGTGCATCCAAAATCCTTAAACCCAGTTTTGCCATACGAGTCCACCATACCTACCTATATGCGGCATTTCCATGTCGTTCTAAGCAAATTTGTATGTGCCATCTCTAATATCAAAATAAATTCCCTTTTTGTGTGCTCGTACCGCTCATGAAACGGTAGGGGTTGGCTGATATTTTCCATACTAGATGTTTTATTCTCAAGATGAGTGTTTATTCACTTGTCATTGCATGAGATTACGACAAAGGTATTAGGGATGCCCAGTCCCGAAATGAAAAATGAATTTACTTTATGTTGTCAAATAATAAATTCCTTGGAAAGTGTTGGTATGGACGACACCCGTGGATTCGGTTAGCCGTGGAATGTGAAAGTATGGTTGAAAAAGGAATAAACTTTAATTTCTGTTTGGGAACCGCCTATGATATATCTAGCATGGAAAGTATTGGCAACTACTCGATAATTTTCGTTGACAGGAAAGGCATGCCACCCAAAATGTTTTATCTCTATCTTTTTCGCTTTGAGCTCTAGCACCTCTACAAATCCCTACTTCCCTCTGCGAAGGGCCTATCTATTTATTTTATGCAATTTTTATTTTTTATTCGAGTCTCCATATTCTCTTATAAAGCACCAACTAAGGGGTACTATGATCGTACTCGAGCATTGTATGTAGTTAATATGAGAGTGTGTTTCATGAATGGATCAATGACTGAGCATGATGGGCTAGGGATAGCTTTCTTTAGTGTTGATATTTTGAAAGACATGGTTTCTTGATGATATGCTTGAGTATTGATGTCCTAATGTCAAATTATATACTATTGCTTTGGATCATTCAAGTCCAAATGTCCATGCTACAAAAGAAAAGAGTATATGATAAATATGATAGGTAGCATTCCACATCAAAAATTCTGTTTTCAATTGCTACTTTAACATGAGAAGTTTTATGAGAAAGAATTGTTGTTATGATGTTAGGAAAGGTGATTGAAATTATCATTGATCAAAATTGTGCACTTTGCTAGCATTCACACTTCATAAATTATTTCTTTTATCATTTACCTACACGAGGACGAGTAGGAGTTAAGCTTGGGGATGATGATACG
The DNA here is from genome assembly GCF_018294505.1 of Triticum aestivum. NCBI lineage: Eukaryota > Viridiplantae > Streptophyta > Magnoliopsida > Poales > Poaceae > Triticum > Triticum aestivum. The sequence goes on from NC_057795.1 coordinate 47,901,348, forward strand.
TATCCAACGTATCTATAATTTATGAAATATTCATGCCATGTTTACAATAATTTTATATGGTTTTGGTATGATTTTCATGGAACTAACGCGGATAGACGCTGTTTTCAGCAGAACTACCGTGGTGTTGTTTTTTGTGCAGAAATGAAAGTTCTCCAAATGAGCTTGATGATTTTTTTGGAACAAAAGAGACCCCTGAAGCTTCATGGAAGGACCAGAAGGTGAAGGAGTAGGGCACAAGACACCGAGGCGCGCCTGAGGGGTCGGGCTTGCCCCGGTGGGTTGTGGTCACCTCGAGGCCCATCTTCGCATGAAACCGATGCCAAAAAATCCTATAAATAGATAAACCATCAGAAGTAACGCCACATCAGAAGTTCCGTCACCGCAAGCCTCTGTAGCCATGAAAAACCAATCTAGACCCCGTTCCGGCACCCTACTAGAGGGGGGAATCATCATTGGTGGCCATCTTCATCACCCCGACGGCCACCATGGTGAGGAGGGAGAAGTCCACCCTCGAGGCCGAGGGTTTGTACCAGTAGCTATGTGTTTAATCTCTCTCTCTCTCATGTTCTTGAGATGACATTATCTTGATGTATCGCGGGCTTTGTTAATATCGTCAGATCATATGGTATTTCCCCCTCTCTATATTGTGATGAATTGAGTTTTCCCTTTGAGCTTTTGTTTCATCGGATTGAATACTTTTATGGATTTGAGAACACTTGATGTATGTCTTTGCTATGAATACCCATGGTGACAATGGGGTATCATATTGATTTACTTGATATGTGGTTTGGCACTCAACTCGCGGATTCCCGAGGTGACATTGGGGTAATCTATGCGTAGGGGTTGATGCATGTTCTCGTCTTTGTTTCTCCGGTAGAAATATTGGGGCACTATTTGAGGTTCTTTGTGTTGGATTGAGTTTTATGAATCTGAAATTGTTTGATGTGTATCGAATAATTAACTCATGTATACTTTTGGTGACATTGGAGTATCTAGGTGACATTAGAGTTGGTTGATGCATGTCATATGGTGTTATTTTTAGTACGAACTCTTGGATATATCGAACGGAAAGAATAACTTTGTGTTATTTTAGTACGAACTATTGAATATATTGAACGGAAAGAATAACTTTAAGGTGGTTTTGTACCCTACAAACAATTTCTTCTTATGTTCTCCACTAGATAAGAACTTTGGAGTGATTCTTCACCACACATTGAGGGATGTTTATATGATCCAATTAGATTAGCATTGTTGAGAGATTACACTAGCGAAAGTATGGACCCAAGGCCTCATTTTCAAGCATTGCAATACCGTTTGTGCTCAATTTTATCAATTGCTATCTTGCTGTTTTTTATTGTTCCTATTACAAAAATCAATATCTACTATCATTACTACACTTTTATTACCATCTCTTCACTGAACTAGTGCACCTATACAATTTACCATTGTATTTGGTGTGTTGGGGACACAAGAGACTCTTTGTTATTTGGTTGTATGGTTGTTTGAGAGAGAACATCTTCATCCTACGCCTCCCACAGATTGATAAACCTTAGGCCATCCACTTGAGGGAAATTTGCTACTGTCCTACAAAGCTTTGCGCTTGGAGGCCCAACACGAGTCTACAAGAACAAGTTGTATAGTAGACATCATTCATCTGTTCAATCTGTTGAACACCTTCATTTGCTACATGCCTACATGTTGCTTCCAATTCCTAACAAGTTCATCATTTCTTTGCTTAATCATTTGCAGTGCTGTCCTAAGCTCAATATTGTCTTTCTCAAGTTTAGCCTTCTCTTTGTGGGCTTGAACTACAACATTCTCTACACCACCATCCTGCATAATCTTCTGATAATTCTCCCTCATCACATTCTTGTGAATTGTTGCAAAAAAATTGCTTGTTTCTTTGATGTGGTTGTGGTGCTTCTCTTGGATTAGCTTCTTCTCTACTCCCATCTTGAGTATGAGCTTCTCTTTAGCATCATTCTCTTTGCCACTCTGCTCATACATATCCCAAAGTTTGCAAAGTGCATTTTTCATGGGTTCTGGCCATTCTGGGTCAATCCATTGAACCAGGCCACAATTGTCACCTTCCTATAATAATTCAGACAAAACCAAAGTTAACAGCAGGACTACACATTCAGAGAAGTTAGTTAACACCTATATTCAGTTAATAGCTACATATATTCAGTTAACAACTACATATATTCAGTTAATAGCTACATATATTCAGTTAGCTGAGCTCATTTAACACCTGGCACATTCAGATAAGCATTAATTAAACCTGGCACATTCTTTCCTCAAAACAGCTAATAAAACAACATCTTCAGAAAACTAAGTACACAACTATATTAAGTTAACAGCCAAAAAGTAACACATGTACCAGAGAGGACCTGCCACTAACCTGATTACCGCATCCATATAACCTACGACCAGTGTTGATTCCCTGGAACACAACAACCCTATGAACAGGAACACTGACAGGACATCGGTCCTCCTGCAAGAATGCTGCACCACTCCGGGTCAACATTGGTCTATGGGATCTACAATAGTGCAATAGTGCTCAAATCCCAACTCAAATGCGTGAAAACTAAGCTCAAATCTAAGAAAACCCTAACCCTAAGTCAAAGAGAAATGATACTCATGTAGGTCTTGCCTGCGTGCAAGTTGAAGAGGGGGCACACAGACTCTTCGCTGCTAGTTTCACTGTCCTTCCAGGACACCATCGTTGTGGCATCCGGTGGCGACAAATGGACGGCGGAGGCGGTGGTGAACGCACCGCAGGCAAAGACGAAGGCGAGAGAGAGGGGAGTGGACGAACTGGTTGGGCTAGGTCAGGCCGGCTCACTAGGTCATGTGCGACGCTATCTAACAGCGCGCGTCACGGCCGTTGTTTCCCCTGTCCATGTGGCGCCTGATAGCGGGCTCAACCGGCCAGTGTTCCACTCAGACGCGCCAGATCGTTCAATCAGTGTTTTTTGAAAACTGTCAACGCAAACGTCGTGGTTTTTTGAAAAAAAAAAACGAAAGGTGATGGTTTTCAGTTTTAGCGTCCCCAAATGTGGTGGTTTCTTGCAATTTACTCCCCAACCCTATGGCCAACCTCTAGTTTAAATCCTTTTATTCCTTTCCTCTCCTCTTTAATGCCAAACAAATGCCAAGCCTTGCCATAGATCGTGGATAAATTTTGGAGCCTTGAAATGATTTAGAGACCACAATTTAATTTTCCACGCCTTTTGGAATCCATTTGACCCTCCAAATGTTTTCCCCCACACTACTAGGGAAAACCCTAGTAGTAGCGCGGGTTTAATGCCCACTAGTAGCACAAGACACCGTGCTACTAGTAAGGCGCTATAGCTATTACTTAGCAGTAGCGCGTGCGACACGCGCTACTGCTAAGACATATAGCCGCAACGTGTGTTCATCCACGCGCTACTGCTAATCTAGCTAGTAGCAGCGTGTTTTCTATCCATCACTACTAGTATTCTTTTTTTTTCATTTTTTTTTCATTTTTAGTGTATTTATACGCTGTTATATAAATTTTGGTACAATACCAATTATGAGGTTTATATCATTATGTCCATAACAGTGTGTCAAATGAAGGTGGATTAGGTTCAAGTGGAGGCAACATGTGGTGCATGTCAAAAGTATACTACTAATCCAAACTTGATCTAGTTTGGACTAGTAGTACTTTTGATGTGCACCACATGTTGCCTCCACTTGAATCTAATCCACCAGCACAAGCTATTTAATCATCATCATAGTCATTACCACCAACAATAGCTATTTAATCATCATAGTCATAGTGTAGCACATCATCATCTTCAAACTCATTCTAGCTAGCTAATCACCACCGACATTAGTTGCGGTAGCTATCTAATCACCACCAACACTAGCTAATAATAATCATCATAGTCATTACCACCAACACTAGTTATTTAATCATCATAGTCATAGTGTAGCACATCATCATCTTCAAACTCATTTCTAGCTAGCTAATCACTCCTGCTCCTCTCTCTCAGGTAAAATAGCATAAAGCATGTGTAGCACTCCTGCTTCATCATGTTGGAGCATGCAGATGAACCTGTCTCCTAATAGTGGGTTGCACTTCTGATAGCTGCCCCTAGTACTTCTCTGCGATCGTTCACAATTTTGCTCCAATCTTTCACTATTAAGCATTCCTCGCTATTAGAAATCCTGAATGCACTAAAGTGCATTGTAGGATGTCTTGGCCGTAAGCTAACCATTTTCACGCAACCTTTAGTCTCGATCCAATGAGGCACAACATTCATCGGGAGTCCCTGTTGAAGAACATCATATTGTAACATACTTAGCAATGAAGTTTAGCTTAAAAAATATTGTATGCAAAAGATGCACTAAGGACAAATAGTAAAAATCTTACCATCTTTCCTAAATAGATGTGACCGTAGTTCAATACGAACACTATTGGCCGCACGTTTTGAGTACTAAGATTTTTAAGTCCTGAAAAATAATTTGTCTTGACAGTATGAAAATCCTCAAGCCACAAAACATAATGACTTATCTCCTCGCAGTTTAGTTCAACCCCGGGACAGTAGTAGGTCCTGTCTACCAAGCGTTGGACATGTTTGGTTGATGGAAATAAGCTGTCAATAGAAATTAGTTGTCAACTGTTTTTGAATAAACAATATCAAAGACATAAATATGGTTGAGAAACTCACATAATGGTATAACTGGAGGCGTCTGCACATTGACCCAGGTGTCGATATTACCTTTAATATCATCTTCCAGACGAATATCAAAGGTGATAACCATATCAGGCTCAAATGCATAAGTCTTGCATAGTGCTTGCCAAGTTTTGCATTCAAAATAGGTGTAGATGTATGCGTTGTATAATTTTGCGTGGAAAGTATAACCATGCTCGGTTTTCAAGTAAACTCTCTTTACCTCCATAGTAGTTTTCATAGGACTGAAACCTATCTTATCCAAGACAAAAACTCTTGCATGGCAGGGGATACGCTAGTAGAATAGTAAAAAAAAATTAAATTATAAGTTGAAGCAAATGAAGCAAATGTCATGCTTAATTAAGAAAAAAGACTTGTCATTGTGACTTACTGTATCCACTTCGAAGTTCTCGTCTAGCTTGATGCTGAAGCGCCTATCATCATCTAGGAAGATTTTTTCGCACAGGCCGCGCTCGTCTTCATAGTATTTGAAAATACCGAAATCATTTTCATCGTCTGACATTTCCTATGTTCATAGTTGAAAAATTAATTGAAAATCGATCGAAGACAACTACCAGGATACTCAACACACAAATCCGGGGCACCCGATATTTTGTACATATTCTGGCACAAGTCATGGCAAAATTCACGGAAAAATCCGGCATGACCTTTGCTAAAATAGGACATATCGAGCACCTGAAATTTGCCGGAACAGAAATGAATCAACACTCCGGCAAAACATAGGCCACTCGGAGGTGTAACCTGCAAACATGACCGGCCACTTGGGCAAGCACATATCCTATTTGAGCAACACAAGATATACATTTCAGAATAGCTTATAGGACTCATATTGACATGAGCATTCAATAAGCAAAACCAAATCATAAAATAAATAAGTATTCAAATTAGCATGCATTCAATAAGCAAAAGTAAATTATCTCTTGCATCCGTACATCATCGAATATTATCACTAAAACATCCCGAATAGTATCATACATATAACATCACTAATACAACTAAAACCCTAGCGAACGACGGGTATCGGCGCGGACGGTTGACATCCAAAGAGAAGGAACCATCACATGATCATAGCTCCAGCGAGATCCCTGGAGAACCTGCCAAGTATTGGAGAACCTGTGCTCCAGCGCAACCAAGTAGCGGTGGACGTGCGCGTCCTCCTTGCTGACACGGTGACGTCCCACCTCCACGGGGTCCTCAAGCCTCTCGACCATCACTGGCCCACGCGACCACCACCAAAGAAGGTTCGGGTCAATGACGGGCTGACTCCTCACCAAGCTGCGCCCCCCGGTAGGTAGCGCCTCCCAATACCAACCCGTCGGAGCCCAGTCCCAAACATGGCCCATCTGGTCAAGCAGATGTCCTCTGCCGAGTCGACAACAAGGATGCGGGATAGGCATCATTGACGTCGATGCGGGAAAAATTGCTTTAACTAAAAAAATAACAACAAATGTGACATGTTCAACTAGTTCTATTAATTCAACGAGTTCTTACTAAAAATAAACTTACTATAAATAAAAATAAACTAGTACCTAATTAGTACCTAGTTCTTACTAACTAATTAGTACCTAGGAACCACTGCCCTAATTACCATCTACTTTGATAAACCTAGGGGTGGAAAGTGGTACCGGATAATCCAAAATTTGATGAAATTGATGAACCCTAACTAATTTGATGCAATTAAAATTTGAAGAACCCTAGGCAGAGGTAGGGGAGGAGGAGGAGCAGGCGTTCTCATCTCGGGTGCCTGCGGCGAGGGAGGGGCATGCGGCGTCGAGGTCGGGGTCGGGGCTCGGGCGCGTGGCGGAGGGCGGCGTCGAGGTCGGGGTCGGGGGCGGCGTCGAGGTCGCGGGTGACATCGAGGTCGGGGTCGGGGGCGGCATCGGATCCGGGGTCGGGGGCGATGTCGAGGGTGTTTAGAGAGCAACGAGAGAGCGCGCGGCGGCCGATGGGCGACGGCGGCGGTGACAGCGGAGGAGTTGGGATTTGGGGGAAGTGGTCGTGGGGAAGAACGAACCGTGCGGTTAAGTTAGAAGTAGCAGTAGCGCTTTCCGGGAAGTGCGCTACTACTAAGTTAGCTATAGCGTGTCCCTGGATACGCGCTACTGCTACTCCTTTCTCTTTTTCCCCTTTTCATTTATTTTTCATTGCATTTTATTTTTTTCCTTTCTGCCTTTTCTATTTCTTTCATTTTCATTTACTTTTCTTTTTGCTTTCCATTTAATTTTAATTCCTTTATCAACAGCGCCTTTCTGTGTAAACGCGCTGCTACAAAGCATGTAGCGGTAGCGCTGTTCGCCATAGATTGCTACTACTATGTGTAGCCTATCGGCTAAGCAGAGGGAATTTTAGTAGTAGCACGTTTATCTTCAGGGGCGCTACTGCTACAATTGTATCTGTAGCGCGGTTTACGCCAACGCGCTACTGCTACTTAGCACTAGCGTGGTTTTTTGACACACGCTACTGCTAAAGTTCTATGTATAAGGTTTTCCCTAGTAGTGCCAAGCCTCCTTTTTTAGGGGGGGGGGATGCCACCATGGCTAGCTTTATTAAATCCGACAATAATTACATTGTTCACTAATTGGCTAATTAGGAAACCCGAGGCTTCATCAATCCAATTATCATCACACTTATTACAAAATGTGAATTTATCTAGCTCATGAGCTACCGAATTAGCATCACGAAAATAACGCAAAAAGATGACCTTTCATACTGATGTTCCCGTGTCAATGCACTCTACAAAGATTGCCGCTGCTGCACCCCACCATTGATTTTGCCCTTGGCACTTTGGCAGTAGTTCACCACACTCAAAGAATCAGACCCCGCTTCAGTTCTGTTAAAACCCAAAGTGTTTGCAAAATTTAAAGCATCACACATTGCTATATCCTCAACCATCACTACATCAGCTGTAACCTGAATGAATCTGCATTGTGCAGCAATACATCGACCTTTATCGTCTCGTAGGATGATGTTTGCTTGAACTACGTCGGTATTTCCCCAAAGAGGAAGGGATGATGCAGCACAACAATGGTAGGTATTTCCTTAGTAATGAGACCAAGATTATCGAACCAGTAGGAGAACCACGCAACACAACGTAAACAGCTCTTGCACACAAATAACAAATACTCGCAACCCGACGTGTTAAAGGGGTTGTCAACCCCTTTCGGGCAACGGCACTAGAAATTGGCACAGAGACGAGATAAAGTTGTAATAGATTGGATAAATAGATCACAAATAAAAGAAAGTGCAGCAAGGTATTTTTATATTTTTGGTTTAATAGAACTGAAAATAAAAGCAAAGGAAAATAGATCGCAAAGGCAAATATGATTAACAAGAGACCCGGGGGCCGTAGGTTTCACTAGTGGCTTCTCTCGAGAAAAATAGCAAACGATGGGAAAACAATTACTGTTGGGAAATTGATAGAATTTCAAATAATCATGACAATATCCAGGCAATGATCATTATATAGGCATCACTTCCAAGATAAGTAGATCGACTCCTGCCTGCATCTACTACTATTACTCCACACATCGACCGCTATCCAGCGTGCAGCTAGTGTATTAAGTTCATGAAAAAACAAAGTAATGCAATAAGAATGATGACATGATGTAGACAATGATACATACATGTTGTTTCCCCTTCTGTCACTGGGATCAAGCACCGTAAGATCGAACCCATCACAAAGCACCTCTTCCCATTGCAAAATAAATAGATCAAGTTGGCCAAACAAAACTCAAATATCGGAGAAGAAATACGAGGCTATAATCAATCATGCATATAAGAGATCAAAGAAGACTCAAATAGCTTTCATGGATAAAAACATAGATCTGATCATAAACTCAAAGTTCATCGGATCCCAACAAACACACCGCAAAAAGACTTACATCATATGGATCTCCAAGATACCATTGTATTGAGAATCAAGAGAGAGAGAGAGAGATAGATAGAGAGAGAGATAGAGAGAAGGCCATCCAGCTACTAACTACGGACCCGTAGGTCTACAAAGAACTACTCACACATCATCGAAGAGGCACCAATGGACATGATGAACCCCTCCGTGATGGTGTCTAGATTGGCTCTGGTGTTTCTAGAACTTGCGGCAGATAGAATTAATTTTCGTCGATTCCCCTAGGGTTTCTGGAATATTGGGGTATTTATAGAGAAAAGAGGCGGTGCGGGAGGCCACCGAGGTGGGCACAACCCACCTGGGCGCGCCTGGGCCCCCAGGAATGCCCTGGTGGGTTATGCTCCCCTTGGAGCACCCCTCTAGTACTTCTTTGGCCCAACAGGTATCTTCTGGTCCAGAAAAAATCCACAAAAAGTTTCGCTACTTTTGGACTCCGTTTGGTATTGATTTCCTACTATGTAAAAAGCAAGCAGAAAACAACAACTGGCACTGGGCACTATGTCAATAGGTTAGTACCAAAAAATGATATAAAATGGCTATAAAATGATAGTAAAACACCCAAGAATGATAATATAACAACATGGGACAATCAAAAATTAAGATACGTTGGAGACGTATCAGCATCCCCAAGCTTAATTCCTCCTCATCCTTGAGTAGGTAAATGATAAAAACAGAATTTTTGATGTGGAATGCTGCCTAACATGTTCATCACATATTCTTTTCTTTATAGCATGGACATTTGGACTTTTATATGGTTCAAAGCATTAGTCTAGTTTTGACATGAAGACTTTAATACTGAAGCATACCAACAAGCAACCATGTCTTTCAAAATATCAATGCTAAAGTAAGTTATCCCTAGCCCATTATGCTCAACCATTGATCTATTCATGAAACACACTCGAATATTAGCTACACCCAATACTCAAATATGATCATAGTGCCCCTTAGTTGGTGCTTTATAAGAGAAGATGGAGACTAAAGTTCAAAAATAAAAATTGCATAAATTAAAAGACAGGCCCTTCGCAAAGGGAAGTAGGGATTTGTAGAGGTGCCAAAGCTCAAAGTGAAAATTGAGAGATAAAAACATTTTGGGAGGCACACTTTTCCCACCAACGAAAATGACTTAGAGCTCCCAACACTTTCCATGCTAGATACATCATAGGCGGTTCCCTAATAGAAAATAAAGTTTATTCCTTTTTCACCATACTTTCACTTTCCATGGCTATCCATATCCACGGGTGCCCTCCATACCAACACTTTCCAATGAATTTATTATTTGACAACATAAAGTAAATTCACTTTTTTTCATTTTGGGACTGGGCATCCCTAATACCTTTGACGTACTCGTGCAATGACAATTGAATAAACACTCATCGTGAGAATAACACATCTAGCATGGAAAATATCGGCCACCCCTCACCGCCTCGCGAGCAGTACGAGCACACAAAAGAGGAATTTATTTTGAAAATTAGAGATGGCACATACAAATTTGCTTAGAATGACATGGAAATACCGCATATAGGTAGATATGGTGGACTCATATGTCAAAACTGGTTTAAAGGGTTTTGGATGCACATGTAGTGCTCATACTTAGTGCAAAATGAAGGCTAGCAAAAAGATTGAGAAGCATCCAACCAGAAACGAAAAATCTCGTACCCAAGCATTCAGCATAAGTAACACCGAATAATGCATCTTAAGTAGGGTAGGATATAATTTCATTGCATAACTATTGACTTTCATGCTTGCATAGGGAATCACAAACCTTAACACCAATATTCTTATTAAAGCATAATTACTCATCAACATGACTCACATATCATATCGTCATATCTCGAAACCATTACTAAGAACCAAGTTTATTTTTTCCAATGATCTACATGAAAGTTTTTATTATATCCTCCTTGGATATCTATCACTTTGGGACTAATTTCATGTGTTGCTTTTAATAAGCTCAAACAAATATAAGTGAAGAACATGAGCATAATATTTCTTTCTCTCAAAATAATCTAAGTGGAGCAAGAGAGAATTTCTTAAAAGTTTTACTAACTCCCAAATAAATCTAAGTGAAGCATGAGAGCATTTCTTCAAAAATAACAAAGCACACTGTGCTCAAAAAGATATAAGTGAAGCACTAGAGCTATTCCATGGCTCTAAAAATTTAAGTGAAGCATAGGAGCAAGCAAAGCATAATTTTTGGCTCTCTCTAAAAAGGGTGTGTCCAGCAAGGATTCAAGACTTAAAACACAAAGCAAAACAAGAAAAGACTCATATCATACAAGACGCTCCAAACAAAACTCATAATATGTGACGAATAAAAATATAGCTCCAAGTAAAATACCGATGGTCGTTAGAAAAAAGAGGGGATGCCACTCGGGGGCATCCCCAAGCTTAGTTTCTTGCTACTTCTTGAATATTATCTTGGAGTGCCTCAGACATCCCCAAGCTTAGCTTTTTGCTAATACTTATTCCTTCATCCATCGTAATCTCACCCAAAACTTGAAAACTTCAATCACACAAAACTCAAAAAAACCTTCGTGAGATCCGTTAGTACAAGAAAGCAAACCACTACTATAAGTACTATTGCAAACCCATTCATATTATATTTTTGCATTATATCTACTGTATTCCAACTTTTCTATGGCAAAAACTCTTCAAAGAAAACCATAGAATCATCAAAACAAGCACATAACACAAAGAAAACATAATCTGTCAAAAACAGATCAATTTGTAGCAATCTGACTACTTCAAATACTTCTGTAACTCCAAAAACTCTGAAAAATTAGTATGACGTGAATAATTTGTTTATTAATATTAAGCAAAAAGAATCAACTCAAAATCACTCTTCTGGTAAAAATTAAAAATATTTTAGTGAGTGCAAAAGTTTTTGTTTTTCAGCAAGATTAAATAAACTCTCACCCAAATCATCTTGGCAAAAACGCTAATTTAAACCACAAAAACACATCTAATCAGAGGCATAATTGTGTATTTTATTGAAAACATCAAGAAAACCAAAAAGGAAAAAGAAACAAGTTGGGTTGCCTCCCAACGAGCGCTATCGTTTTACGCCCCTAGCTAGGCATAACGCGAAGGATCTACGTGTTGTCATCTTTAGCCTTGTTTTCCTTGGAGGTATTTTTGTCGGGGGGTTTTGCAAATAAAACATAAAACACATTATCCATGGAAATCTTAGCACTATGAAGTTGCTTTTTATCACAACCCTTTTGATTTCCGGCAGCAATCCAAGAATAGTGTTGATTAACATCATTGAATACTTGTTGGAGCATGTCTAAAATAGGGACTTGCTTTTTAAGATTCTCATCAAAGATTTGGTTATCTCCAAGAAAATGTCTCAATGCATAATCACTATTATAAAGCATTTCATCAATCAGGATTTTTTCACGATTCATACCATAAAATCAAAGATTTCTCAAGCTTCCCGTATTATGTAGTCAAATTCATTCATCAAAACAAGACTGGCTAACTTTTTTTGCTTTAGGATTCTTTATAACGGGCAACTCATAGAACAATCTTTTCAAGGTAGGATGAGTACGGATAATTTTAGTTTCAAGTTTCAGAACTAGTGCCGAAATAGCTTCCGTATAAGATTTAGTCCTTTTAAGTATAGGAATATCATCAAGACTTAATTTCCCGACACAATTGAAAAATTCTTGGATATGTTCTTTTCCCATAAAATTCCCTTGCCCCAAGACAAAAGTTTTGGCATCTAGATTACCCCTACGCTCCATTTTAGGAGTTAGACCATCATCTGTTTCTGCCATACCAAAATCACTCATGGTGACTTCACAACAAGATTGCACTCAAAAATAGATCTGACGAGAAAACGACGAACGAAAAAAGGCGAATAAAACGGCAAATTTTTTCTGAAGTGGGGGAGAGGAAAATGAGAGGCAAATGGCAAATAATGTAAATTGCAAGGAGATGAGATTTTTGATTAGGAACCTGATTGATGTTGATGATGTCTCCCCGGCAGCGGCGCCAGAGAGCACGTTGACAGGAGACTATCTTGACACAATCCTCCCCAGCAACGGCGCCGGAAATTCCTTTTGATGTTTGCTTGAACTATATTGGTATTTCCCCAAAGAGGAAGAGATGATGCAACGCAGCAACGGTAGGTATTTCCCTCAGTGATGAGATCAAGATTATCGAACCAGTAGGAGAACCATGCAACACAACGTGAACAGCTCTTGCACACAAACAACAAACACTCGCAACCCGACGTGTTAAAGGGGTTGTCATTCCCTTTCAGGCAACGGCGCCGGAAATTTGCACGAAGATGGGATAAAGTTGTAATAGATTGGATAAATAGATCACAAATAAAATAAAGTGCAACAAGGTATTTTTGTACTTTCGGTTTAACAGAACTGAAAATAAAAGCAAAGGAAAATAGATCGCAAAGGCAAATATGATTAACAAGAGACCCGGGGGCCGTAGGTTTCACTAGTGGCTTCTCTCGAGAAAAATAGCAAACGTGGGAAAACAACTACTGTTGGGCAATTGATATAATTTCAAATAATCATGACGGTATCCAGGCAATGATCATTATATATGCATCACATACAAGATTAGTAGACCGACTCCTGCCTGCATCTACTACTATTACTCCACAAATCAACCGCTATCCAGCATGCATCTAGTGTATTAAGTTCATTGAAAAACGGAATAATGCAATAAGAACGATGTAGACAAGATCTATTTATGTAAAAATAGAACCCATCTTGTTATCCTTAATAGTAGCAATACATACGTGTCGTTTCCCCTTCTGTCACTGGGATCAAGCACCGTAAGATCGAACCCATCACAAAGCATCTCTTCCCATTGCAAGATAAATAGATCAAGTTGGCCAAACAAAACCCAAATATCGGAGAAGAGATATGAGGCTATAATCAATCATGCATATAAGAGATCAAAGAAGACTCAAATAATTTTCATGGATAAAAACATAGATCTGATCATAAACTCAAAGTTCATCGAATCCCAACAAACACACCACAAAAAGACTTACATCATATGGATCTCCAAGAGACCATTGTATTGAGAATCAAGAGAGAGAGAGAGAGAGAGAGAGAGAGAGAGGAAGCCATCTAGCTACTAAAATGACTATAAAATGATTGTAAAACATCCAAGAATGATAATATAACAACATGGAACATTCAAAAATTATAGATACGTTGGAGATGTATCATAGGACAATGCCCGTCGCACCCGATTCCTGCTCTGCATGAAAGAAGCATCTACATTCAGTTTGATAAATTTCGAACCCGGTCTCTTCCATTTGCGCAGTCACATCCTTGTTACGGCTAACAGAATTGGTATAATTTGCAACAATTGTCATAAGTGAGTTAGTCCACCCATGCCTCCTTTAATTTTTTCCTAATTTCTTAAAAATGCAGCTGCGCTTTTTGGTCGTCTCGAGCGCATGCTCGTGTCTCCCTAATCTCCTTTCCCACATGATCACTAATGCACAGTGCATTTAAACCCACCCAATCACATGGCCCACAGAGAGGATTAACTCATAAGAAAAGCACTTGGTCCCCCATCGTATCCTTGAACCCTCCCACCCCACGATTTTCTCAGCAAGATCCCACGTGCATGCATTTAATGTGCGTTTTAAATTTTTAAAAACTATAACTTTTGAACGGAGTATCGAAATTAAGATCTGTTTTCATCACTAGGTTCCCCGTGACAAGCTCTTCAAAACTAGATCTCATATGAGTATGTTTCGACTAACTTTTTTTCCGAGCAACTTTGGATACTACAGAAGCAACTCTACTGCTATAGAGAAGAAACTTCTTGTTAGTCTGTGTAGTATGATTGTCTATTATCAAAAATTCCTTCAAAGTTGGTTACCATACTACCAGGTTAACTAGCTTCACCTCTAAGTTTTCACCACAACTAGCAAGCATTCTACCATAACTAGCTTCGCCTCAAAGTTGATAGAATTATAAGCAAATTAGTTTGTGAGGTAGACTAACAATTTCGTAAGTTTCCTTCCATGACTAGTGAGTAGCTTAACATCATTCTAAGTTGCCAATATATGGAAAGATTCCTCTACTAAAATACGTGGATTTTTCTCCAACTCGTTCGATCAACCATATGAACCCAACGATGACTTAACATGCATTAATTCCAGTACGAGAAAACTCAAAAATCTATAACATTCAAACCACGTGTCAGAATTATGATCCGCTTGCACCATTGGATTCCTCATGACAAATCAAAACTAGATCCCATATGAATATGTTTTGATGTTTTTTATAAAGCAACTTTGATACTAAATGAGGCAACATAGTGCTAAACAGGAGCAAGTTCGATGCTAGATGAATTGCATCGTGTATTAGTAAATTCACCTACTAGCCTATTAATAGCTGTGTGCAGTAGTCTAATAGATGGTTACCTTGGTTGCCAAGTTGCATATGTGGAAAACTAAGTTTTAGATAGTTTAGTTGCCTACGATACTGTGGAAGTTGCTTACAATAGAGTGAAAAGTTGTCTAACATGGTTTCTAAGTTGTCTGCCTCAAAAATCAAGTTGCATATATTGCTACAAAGTTTACTACATCCCCTATTGCCTAAAATACTATGGAAGTTGTCTATCAAGGGACCTGAATTGCCTACAATGTCGAAAAGTGTTTGTCGGATATAAGTTGCCACTACTAGGAAAAGGCCTACTAATGGCGCACCGATTTTGCCTACTAATGGCGCACTACTGGTGCGCCATTAGTATCACGCCACTAGTATTTTTTACTAATGGCGCACCACTGGTGCGCCATTAGTATCTGGTATACTAATGGTGCACCACGCAGTGCGCCATTAATTTTGCCCATAGTGCGCCACTAGTGTCTGCTATACTAATGGCGCACCACATGGTAGTGCGCCATTAGTAACAATTTTTTTAATTTTTTTTGTTTTTTCTTAATCTCAGGTCACTATTTCACATATGAGATATCCAACACATATATATACAACAAGCATCCATATAACAATCATAGCCAACACACAAGTTCCATCATATATACATACATAGCCAACACATAGTTCCATCGTTACATATTACAAAAGTTTCACATTGTTCATCCAACACCGTTATCCATCAATTCACAAAAGTTTCACACTGATACAAAATAAAAACACAAATGGAAAAGAAGCACTCCATCCATGCAAGCTTCCTGAATTAAATCAAATCTGCAAAATGATAAACAAGAAGTTAGAAGAAGAAGAAGAAGAAGACTAGAAGAATACTAGAAGAAGAAGAACACTAGAAGAAGAATAAGAAGAATTTTGGAAAAGAAGAAGAATAAGAAGAAGACTATAAGCTTATTATGTAAACTTGATCATTTTGTGCTAACATAAGTTATTTTGGAGCTAACCTATAGGAAACTAAGCATATAAGCTCTAAGTTAGCATATTAGAGCCAACTTAGGTAAAATGAAGCTAACCTATGTCATTTTGGAAAAGAAGAAGAATAAGAAGAAGACTATAAGCTTATTATGTAAACTTGATCATTTTGTGCTAACATAAGTTATTTTGGAGCTAACCTATAGGAAACTAAGCATATAAGCTCTAAGTTAGTATATCAGAGCCAACTTAGGTAAAATGAAGCTAACCTATGTCATTTTGGAAAAGAATAAGAATAAGAAGAAGACTATAAGCTTATTATGTAAACTTGATCATTTTGTGCTAACATAAGTTATTTTGGAGCTAACCTATAGGAAACTAAGCATATAAGCTCTAAGTTAGTATATTAGAGCCAACTTAGGTAAAATGAAGCTAACCTATGTCATTTTGGAAAAGAAGAAGAATAAGAAAAAGACTATAAGCTTATTATGTAAACTTGATCATTTTGTGCTAACATAAGTTATGTTGGAGCTAACCTATAGGAAACTAAGCATATAAGCTCTAAGTTAGCATATTAGAGCCAACTTAGGTAAAATGAAGCTAACCTATAGGAAACTAAGCATATTAGAGATAACATAGGTAACTAAGTATATATATATATATATATATATATATATCATTTTGGAGATCTGACATACCTGACATAGTTTAGTTCTCATTGTTCTTCTCCTTCTCCTTCCTTAGTCTGATGCGCTAAGAGCGGCGAGGCGGTGGAGGCAGTGGAGGCAGTGGGATGTAGTCTTCTATCATAATTGGCGTGGTCATGTCGCCCAGCTATGGGATCGCTGGCGCCACCACCGGTGCGTGGTCATTGTCAGGCACCACCACCATCACGAGGCCACCTTCAGGCAAGACGGGCACGACCATCGCTAGGTCATCCTCAGCCACCTCCATCTCTTGCCCATGGTCAGCCACCACCATCTCTTGCCCATGGTCAGCCACCACCATCTCTTGCCCTTGGTCAGCCACCACCAGCACTAGGTCATCCTCAGCCTGATGCCCATCGTCATCCTACAGCTCCTCATCCCCACTCTGCTCCTCTTCTCCCGCACTCCAGTTCGGATCATCCTTCTTGTTGTCTATGCTGCTGCTAGAATCGCTGCTGCTTTCGCTAAAGCCAGAATCGGTGTTGCTTTTCCTACAGCCATAGTCGTTGCTGCTTTGGCTGTAGCCAGTGTCGCTGCTGCTGCTCCCATTACCTGTCCAAATGCAACAATGACTGTTAACAATCGATGTGAGACAAAGCCAAATGTAGAGGAATAAGAAGAGGCAGAACGTACCGGCATCATCATCGTCAGCGTAGCGCATGCGACACATAGTCACGTTGAACACCTTCATGATGAGCATGGTGGCGTCGTCGTCGTACCTGAAGAGAAGGAAGTACCCCAGCCATAGGTTGTAGGCACGGTAGAACTTCTCCCACCCACGAGACAAGTACATGTGGCCCCCATTGATCACCAACTCCACATCCCACTGCCTGCGAAACCCACTGCCGGACTGTCGCAGCTTCACATTATTTGGCGGATCTTCACCCAGCATGTTCATAAAACTGTCAGGCAGCCTCTGCAGTTTGGGACAATGAGTGATGTAGCAAACAACAGATATCATAATGAGATGGGTTAAGGGGAGATCTCTCATTTTATATACCTGCGTCATGGATGATACTGAAGTCCCAAGTATGATACTGAAGAACTCAGAAGCATCCAACTCGTACTGCGGTGTCGCGGAGCGGCGGTGGCTGCTTCCCCCCATCTCTGATAAGCAGCAGAAGAGACCAATTAGTACCCTTACAACAGATCATAAAACATGCATTAGTCGCAAGTACCCCATATGTCCTATTTTTAGCAAAGTCATGCTAAAATTCATGGAAAATTTCAGCATGACCTTTTGCTGAAAATAGGACATATGGAGTGCCCGAATTTGCCAGAACGGAAGTTAATCGACATTCCGGCAAACTCAAGGGCCTCTCGGGGTACAGCAGCAACATCACAAGTTGACAAAATTCCCAAGTAGTACAGCAGCAGCATCACAAAATTCCCAAGTAGTACAGCAGCAGCATCACAAGTTGATTTACCGGTCTTGAAGAAAGAGATACTTGTATGCCAAAACATATGCTTAAGAATTTACATTTGCAAATGGGCCTCTTTTGCTGCTAAGATTCAGCAGTGCTAGATGCTCAATGCCAAGTACTGCAAATTATATTATATTGGTCCATAACTAAATGATGGGTTTGATTTGTAGAAGTGACAAGTCATACTTCCATAGATGAAAGTAGCATGATATACTAATTACCAGATGGGGTAGCAACGGATAGAAAAAAATAAGAATGGTGTATGCACTAAACAAGATCTCATGGCTCTCATGATCATAATTCATGCATGAAAAATTAGATATAAAGGCCGCAAAGCTTAGTCCGAATGCCTTAAATCTTAACCACATTTTGCTATTGCTAATTTCTAGAAGTGAGCTCTAACAGCTTTCTATAATAAATTAGTCAAGATAAGTTCCTAAGCTCCTGATATGACAAAACTAGCATACATATACCAATAAATGCAATTTGTAACAAATTGTTGTACAACAATATATCTTCTAGCCATGAAACCCCTACCCTGATTATGGTAATATCTACTATTACATTGATTATAAACAGAAGACAGACAAACTTGCTTATTCTTAGTGAACAAATTTAGCGCCACATGTCCTTAAAATGATAATTAGTATCATTCAACCAAGATTCAAGGATGCATATGGAATTCTTAAAGCAACTCATCCGTTGTTTCAGGTGGAAACAATCTGAACTCAACGTGAACACACACATGTGATTTTGTTTTCGGCCCTGTGAGCGGACATTGGATGAGCCAAGATGATGCTTATATCTTCCCGCAAAAAAAAGATGATGGTTATATCGACAATCATGGTGAATTTCCTACAATGGCTGCACAAGGGGATGTGTTCATCGCCTCCAATACTTGCAGGAAACAGTTTTAAATCCTATTTCTCCAGATAATGAGAAGCAATCTTGAAATATGACAGATATTTCTGTCATGCACATTCTAGTAGACACTACCCTGTTTGTTATCAAACAAGTGGTGCAGATAGATTCTAGTACCCACTACCCTGCCATCCCGTTATACTATTATATGAGTTCCAATATTTCACCCCAAGAAAATCACACCACCCTAAATCCTCATTTCGGATCAATTCGAGCAAGCACGTCCTAGACAGACTAGGAGAGAATAAGGGCAAGTTGTCGACCTGGGCATACGGCTCCGCAGCTCACCATTGATCTGAATAATCGACCAAATCTGACACTCGTCGGCAATTCTGAGCAATCCAGAGCCCCCCTTCCCCGCACCCAAAGGGAAGGAGCAGCAGCTTCCCGTGACCAGCCGAACGCTCACGCCTCTATGCAATTTGTGGCAAAATTTCCTGGGAGGGAGGGGGAACAGTGGAGATGGATCGGGGGAGGGAGGAGGGAGGAGTGGGGAACGAACCGCAGAACCAGTGGGAGCAGTTGGCCTGGCAGGGGATCAGGAAGCGGTCGTGGCAGACGGAGCAGACGTCGTCCTCCGGCAGCACCGGCGACGCAGACAAGGAGGCGGCGGCGGCGGAGCTGGGCGCGTGTGGCTGCCCGACTCGTCGGCGAAGGTGGCCGTCGGAAGCAACGGACGGATCACATCCTCCTCCTCGTACTGCACCCCGTGCGGTCGTCGGCGGTGGGATGGGAGGGAGGCGAGGGAGGCGGTGCTCACGGGAGAGGCGGGGCTCGGGGGGGAGGTGGCGCTCGAGGGGGAGGAAGGGGAGAGGGAGGCGGCGGGGGCGCGTGGGCGGCTGCGGCGGGCGGAGGCGGCGGACGGCAGGGGCGCGTGGGCGGCGGGGGCGGCGGGGGCGCGTGGGCGGGGGCGCATGGGCGGCGGACGGCGGGGCTCAATCGAGTGGGGAAACTTGGGACTAAGAAAAAAATAGTAACCCTGGTACTAATGGCGCACCGTATGCAAATGCACCATTAGTGACCCTGGTTACTAATGGTGCACCTGCTTCTGGTGCGCCATTAGAAGTTTTGCAAAAAAATAAAAAAAGTATATATTCTAATGGCGCACCGTGACACAGTGCGCCATTAGTAGTTTTGCAAAAAAATAAAAAAAAATAAACAACAGTAGTGGCGCATCATGTCCCTGGTGCGCCATTAGTATCTTCCACACTAATGGCGCACCTGAACATGGTGCGCCATTAGTATATACTAATGGCGCACCACATGGCAGGTGCGCCATTAGTGTCCATCCCATCTATAGCCCTTTTCCTAGTAGTGTGCCTATCATGATTCCAAAATTTGAAACTATGTGGGGATGGATGGTATGACAACCTTATTTTTTTTTCCTTTTCTAGGGAGTCTGTCCGCTGAGAGCGCGCATGTTGGCTAGCCAAGTTGCGGGTGTTGACTAGTTGCATAAGTAGGGACATATGAGAATTTGCATAAGGGGTGATTAGAAGTTTTATAGGGGGTGGATTAGACAGTTGCCCGCTGATGTCTACTACATAACCTTCTTCTTGTAGACGTTGTTGGGCCTGCAAGTGCACATGTTTGTAGGAAAGTAGCAAATTTCCCTCAAGTGGATGACCTAAGGTTTATCAATCCACAGGAGGCGTAGGATGAACATGGTATCTCTCAAACAACCCTGCAACCAAATAACAAAGAGTCTCTTGTGTCCCCAACACACCCAATACAATGGTAGATTGTATAGGTGCACTAGTTCGGCGAAGAGATGGTGATACAAGTGCAAAATAGATAGTAGATATAGGTTTTTGTAATCTGAAATTATAAAAACAGCAAGGTAACAAGTGGTAAAAGTGAGCACAAACGGTATTGCAATGATAGGAAACAAGGCCTAGGGTTCATACTTTCACTAGTGAAAGTTCTCTCAACAATAATAACATAGATAGATCAAATAACAATCCCTCAACATGCAACAAAGAGTCACTCCAAAGCCACTAATAGTGGAGAACAAACGAAGAGATTATGGTAGGGTACGAAACCACCTCAAAGCTATTCTTTCGGATCAATCTATAAAAGAGTTCGTACTAGAATAACACCTTAAGACACAAATCAACCAAAACCCTCATGTCACCTAGATACTCCATTGTCACCTCAAGTATCCGTGGGCATGATTATACGATATGCATCACGCAATCTCAAATTCATCCAACCAACATAAAGTACTTCAAAGAGTGCCCCAAAGTTTCTATCGGAGAGTCAAGAACGTGTGCCAACCCCTATGCATAGGTTCATGGGCGGAACCCGCAAGTTGGTCACAAAAACATACATCAAGAGGCTCATGATATCCCATTGTCACCACAGATAAGCACGGCAAGACATACATCAAGTGTTCTCATAAAAGACTCAATCCGATAAGATAACTTCAAAGGGGAAACTCAATTCATCATAAGAGAGTAGAGGGGGAGAAACATCATAAGATCCAACTACAATAGCAAAGCTCGGGATACATCAAGATCGTGCCATAGAGGGAACACGAGAGAGAACACGAGAGAGAGAGAGAGATAAAACACATAGCTACTGGTACATACCCTCAGCCCCGAGGGTGAACTACTCCCTCCTCGTCATGGAGAGCGCCGGGATGATGAAGATGGCCACCGGTGAAGGATCCCCCTCCGGCAAGGTGTCGGGAAGGGCTCCCGAGAGGTTTTTGGTGGCTACAGAGGCTTGCGGCGGTGGAACTCCCGATCTATCTTGATTTCTGACGGTTTTAGGGTACGTAGGTATATATAGGCGAAAGAAGTCAGTCGGGGGATGCTCGAGGGTCCCACGAGACAGGGGGCGCGCCCTACAGGGGGGACCTCCTATCTCGTGGAGTCCTCGAGTATCTTCTGACTTGAACTCCACGTCTCCAGGATGATAATCTCCCAAAAAATCACGTTGCCGAAGGTTTCATTCCGTTTGGACTCCATTTGATATTCCTTTTCTTCGAAATATTGAAACAGGCAATAAAACAGCAATATGGGCTGGGCCTCCGGTTAATAGGTTAGTCCCAAAAGTAATATAAAAGTGTATAATAAAGCCCATAATCATTCAAAACAGATAATATAATAGCATGGAACAATCAAAAATTATAGATACGTTGGAGACGTATCAAGCATCCCCAAGCTTAATTCCTGCTCGTTCTCGAGTAGGTAAATGATAAAAACAGAATTTTTGATGTGGAATGCTACCTAGCATGATTCTCAATGTAATTTCTCTTTATTGTGGCATGAATGTTCAGATCCAAATGATTCAAAATAAAAGTTCATATTGATAAAAGAAATAGTAACACTTCAAGCATACTAATCAAAGTAATCATGTCTTCTCAAAATAACATGGCCAAAGAAAGTTATCCCTACAAAATCATATAGTCTGGTTGTTGCTCTATCTTCATCACACAAAGTATTTAATCATGCACAACCCCGATGACAAGCCAAGCAATTGTTTCATACTTTAATAATCTCAAACTCTTTCAACTTTCACGCAATACATGAGCGTGAGCCATGGACATAGCACTATATGTGGAGTAGAATGGTGATTGTGGAGAAGACAAAAAAGGAGAAGATAGTCTCACATCAACTAGGCGTATCAACGGGCTATGGAGATGCCCATTAATAGATATCAATGTGAGTGAGTAGGGATTGCCATGCAATGGATGCACTAGAGCTATAAATATACGAAAGCTCAACAAAAGAAACTAAGTGGGTGTGTATCCAACTTGCTTGCTCACAAAGACCTAGGGCACTTTTGAGGAAGCCCATCATTGGAATATACAAGCCAAGTTCTATAATGAAAAATTCCCACTAGTATATGAAAGTGACAACATATGAGACTCTCTATCATGAAGATCATGGTGCTATTTTGAAGCACAAGTGTGGAAAAAGAGATAGTAGCATTGTCCCTTATCTCTTTTTCTCTCATTTTATTATTTTTTATTTTTTCTCTTTTTTCTTTTTTTTTCTTTCTTTGGCCTTCCCCTTTTTTTCTTTTTGGCCTTTCTCTTTTTTTTCTTCTTTTCTTTTTTTCTTTTTGTAAAGTCCGAAGTCTCATCCCGACTTGTGGGGGAATCATAGTCTTCATCATCCTTTCCTCGCTAGGACAATGCTCTAATAATGAAGATCATCACACTCTTATGGATTTACAACTCAAAGCTAGAACAAGATATGACTCTATATGAATGCCTCCGGCGGTGTACCGGGATATGCAATGAATCAAGAGCGACATGTATGAAAATTATGAAAGTGGCCTTGCCACAAATACGATGTCAACTACATGATCATGCAAGGAGCAATATGACAAAAGTAATGTGTGTCATATGAGCGGAACGGTGGAAAGTTGCATTGTAATATATCTCGGAATGGCTATGGAAATGCCATAATAGGTAGGTATGGTGGCTGTTTTGAGGAAGGAGTATGGTGGGTGTATGGTACCGGCGAAAGTTGCGCGGCACAAGAGAGGCTAGCAATAATGGAAGGATGAGGTGCGTATAATCCATGGATTCAACATTAGTCAAAAGAACTCATGCACTTATTGCAAAAATTTAGAAGTCATCAAAAACCAAAGCACCACGCCCATGCTCCTAGGGGGATAGATTGGTAGGAAAAGACCATCGCTCGTCCCCGACCGCGACTCATAAGGAAGACAATCAATAAATAAAATTGTGCTCCAACTTCATCACAAAGCGGTTCACCATATGTGCATGCTACGTGAATCACAAACTTCAACACAAGCATTCTTTAAATTCATAATCACCCAACTAGCATGACTTTAATATCACTACCTCCATATCTCAAAACAACTATCAAGTATCAAATTGATCATAGCATCCAATTCACCTCCTATGAAAGTTTTCGTTCAAATTACCATGCTGTTTAAGAGTCTCAAAATAATATAAGTGAAGCATGAGAGACTAGAAATTTCTACAAAATATAACCACCATTGTGCTCTAAAAGATATAAGTGAAGCACTAGAGCAAACGACAAACTACTCCGAAAGATATAAGTGAAGATCAATGAGTAGCTAAATAATTATGCAACTATGCGAAGACTCCCTCTCATTAAAGAATTTCAGATCTTGGTATTGTATTCAAGCAGCAAGCAAAACAAAATAAAATTACATTGCAAGGATAGCACAACTCATGTGAAGAAGCAAAAACTTAGGTTCAACCGATACTAACCGATAGTTGTTTGAAGAAAGGTGGGATGCCTACCGGAGCATCCCCAAGCTTAGATGCTTGAGACTTCTTAAAATATTGTCTTGGGGTTCCTTGGGCATCCCCAAGCTTGATCTTTTATGTCTCCTTAATTCCTCTCATATCAAGGTTTCTATTTTTATCAAAAGCTTCATTCACAACAAACTCAACAAGAACTCGTGAGATAGGTTAGTATAAACCAATGCAAAACCTTATCATTTTCTACTGTAACAAATCACTTAAATTATTATTCAACATTGCATACTAAATGCCTCTGCATATTTTAATACTCCTATCATCAAATAGAATCATTAAACAAGCAAACATATGCAAACAATGCAACCATAACAGCAATCTGTCAAAACAATATAGTCTGTAAAGAATTCAAGAGTATCAATACTTCCCTGACTCCAAAAATTATGAAATAAATTGCTGGACCTTATTAATTTGTCTATTAATCATCTGCAAAAAAATCAACCTAAAAGCACTCTCCAGTAAAATCTTGTGAGTGCTAAAGTTTCTGTTTTTCACAGCAAGATCATATAAACTTCACCCATGTCTTCCCAAAGGTTCTACTTGGCACTTTATTGAAACAAAAGCTATAAAACATGATTACTACAGTAGCATAATCATGTGAACACACAAAAACAGTAAGGGTAAATATTGGGTTGTCTCCCAACAAGCGCTTTTCTTTAATGCCTTTCTAGCTAGTCATGATGATGACAATGATGCTCACATAAAAGATAAGAATTGAAACATAACGGGAGCATCATGAAGCATATGACTAGCACATTTAAGTCTAACCCACTTCCTATGCATAGGGATTTTGTGAGCAAACAACTTATGGGAACAATAATCAACTAGCATAGGGAGGTAAAACAAGCATAACTTCAAGATTTTCAACACATAGAGAGGAAACTTGACATTATTGCAACTCATACAAGCATATGTTCCTCCCTCATAGTAATTTTCAGTAGCATCATGAACGAATTCAACAATATAACCAGCACCTAAAGCATTCTTTTCATGATCTACAAGCATAGAAAATTTACTACTCTCCACATAAGCAAAATTCTTCTCATTCGGAATAGTGGGAATATCATAAGAGACTTGAACACTAAAAAATGTTTCCACATTAAAAGAGTAATGTTCAGAAAAAGGGTAATCATAATCATGACAAGTATTATAAATATAATCATCACTACTTTTTATAGCATAAGTTTCATCACAATAATCATCATAAGTAGCAACTTCGTTCTCATCATAATCGATTGAAACCTCTCCCAAGATAGTGGAATCATCACTAAATAAAGTTGACACTCTTCCAAACCCACTTTCATCAATATAATCATCATAAGTAGGAGGCATGCTATCATCATAACAACTTTGCATATCAAAACTTGGGATGCTAAAAATATCATTCTCACTAAACGTAGCATCCCCAAGCTTGGGACAAACATTAATTTCAGCAAATATATTCTCAAATATTTCATCCTCATCAAACATAGCTTCCCCAAGCTTGGGCTCTTTCATATCATAAGCATAAGCACTCTCATCATTAAAAATATGGATAGCACCAATAGTAAAGCTATTATCATCATCACAATGAGTAGTAGGAGCAACATCATTTGGGAGGGATACCTTTCTACCTTTGTTGTTCCTTCTTTTCTTTTTCTTCTTCACATTATGTGTAGGTTCAACCTTCCTCTTTGAGCTCCTTATTGATGAGATTGGTTGAATAGAAAGCTCCTCCTTGTTACCTGATTCATCATGAGAAATAATAGGAGGAGATTGGGAAGTCTCTTCCCTTTCATTAGTATTCTCTTCATCTTCTATTTGCTTTCTTTTCTTTAGGTACTTGGCAATATAAGGATTTTCAATGCAATTCTCCGCACAAAACATATAATTCTTTTCTAGATCAATATCAAGGAAATGCTCAAGATCAAATTTTGGAATAGGCTTAGTTAAACATTTCAACTCTTCATAACCCAAAAGCAAACTAAGTTCATTGTAATGAGCAATGGAGATCAAATCATCACAATTTTTGGACACGATTCGGTTATGAAACAATTTACATAGAAGATGTAAATGACCACATTCATTGCAAAGTTCACAAGTACGGCAAAGGAATTTTAAATTTTCAGCACTCACACCTAGACTTTCATGCAACCATTTAGTTTCTAAATGCTTATGCCTCTTGCAATAAATATCTTCTCTATTTGGTGTGTTCATGCAAACATGCACTCCACAAAAGTTGACATGCTCACAAGAGATATTTTCATCATGACTAGAGCAACCATCATTAATACTATGGATGTTCAAGGAGTTTATACTAACAACATTGCAATCATGCTCATCATTCAAAGATTTAGTACCAAGCATTTTAAAGCATTCTTCTTCTAGCAC
The DNA here is from genome assembly GCF_018294505.1 of Triticum aestivum. Lineage (NCBI taxonomy): Eukaryota > Viridiplantae > Streptophyta > Magnoliopsida > Poales > Poaceae > Triticum > Triticum aestivum. Next base: position 47,928,019 of record NC_057795.1, read on the forward strand.
TTGAGCACAATTTTCCTTTCCATCAAACTCACGAAAGATATTAAAAAGACGAAGCGTATGAGACAAACTTAACTCCATTTTTTTTGAAATTTTCTTTTATAAACTAAACTAGTGATAAAACAAGAAACAAAAAGATTCAATTGCTAGATCTAAAGATATACCTTCAAGCGCTAACCTCGCCGGCAACGGCGCCAGAAAAGAGCTTGATGTCTACTACACAACCTTCTTGTAGACGTTGTTGGGCCTGCAAGTGCACAGGTTTGTAGGACAGTAGGAAATTTCCCTCAAGTGGATGACCTAAGGTTTATCAATCCGTAGGAGGCGTAGGATGAAGATGGTCTCTCTCAAACAACCCTGCAACCAAATAACAAAGAGTCTCTTGTGTCCCCAACACACCCAATACAATGGTAGATTGTATAGGTGCACTAGTTCGGCGAAGAGATGGTGATACAAGTGCAAAGTAGATAGTAGATATAGGTTTTTGTAATCTGAAATTATAAAAACAGCAAGGTAACAAGTGGTAAAAGTGAGCACAAACGGTATTGCAATGATAGGAAACAAGGCCTAGGGTTCATACTTTCACTAGTGCAAGTTCTCTCAACAATAATAACATAGATAGATCATATAACAATCCCTCAACATGCAACAAAGAGTCACTCCAAAGCCACTAATAGCGGAGAACAAACAAAGAGATTATGGTAGGGTATGAAACCACCTCAAAGCTATTCTTTCGGATCGATCTATAAAAGAGTTCGTACTAGAATAACACCTTAAGACACAAATCAACCAAAACCCTAATGTCACCTAGATACTCCATTGTCACCTCAAGTATCCGTGGGCATGATTATACGATATGCATCACACAATCTCAAATTCATCCAACCAACATAAAGTACTTCAAAGAGTGCCCCAAAGTTTCTACCAGAGAGTCAAGAACGTGTGCCAACCCCTATGCATAGGTTCATGGGCGGAACCCGCAAGTTGGTCACCAAAACATACATCAAGAGGCTCATGATATCCCATTGTCACCACAGATAAGCACGGCAAGACATACATCAAGTGTTCTCATAAAAGACTCAATCTGATAAGATAACTTCAAAGGGGAAACTCAATTCATCACAAGAGAGTAGTGGGGGAGAAACATCATAAGATCCTAAGATCCAACTACAATAGCAAAGCTCGGGATACATCAAGATCGTGCCATAGAGGGAACACGAGAGAGAACACGAGAGAGAGAGAGATCAAACACATAGCTATTGGTACATACCCTCAGCCCCGAGGGTGAACTACTCCCTCCTCGTCATGGAGAGCGCCGGGATGATGAAGATGGCCACCGGTGAAGGATCCCCCCTCCGGCAAGGTGCCGGGAAGGGCTCCTGAGAGGTTTTTGGTGGCTACAGAGGCTTGCAGCGGCGGAACTCCCGATCTATCTTGATTTCTGATGGTTTTAGGGTACGTAGGTATATATAGGCGAAAGAAGTTGGTCGGGGGACGCTCGAGGGTCCCACGAGACAGGGGGCGCGCCCTACAGGGGGGGTACCCTCCTATCTCGTGGAGTCCTCGAGTATCTTTTAACTTGAACTCCATGTCTCCAGGATGATAATCTTCCAAAAAATGACGTTGCCGAAGGTTTCATTCCGTTTGGACTCCGTTTGATATTCCTTTTCTTCGAAATACTGAAATAGGCAATAAAACAGCAATATGGGCTGGGCCTCCGGTTAATAGGTTAGTCCCAAAAGTAATATAAAAGTGTATAATAAAGCCCATAATCATTGAAAACAGATAACATAATAGCATGGAACAATCAAAAATTATAGATACGTTGGAGATGTATCACCCGCAAACCTACACAAGTTGTTCATAATTTTGGCATGAGTTGCCCATGAAAATCATTGAAATCTCCAGATATAATGATGGAAATCACACATGAGTTGCTTGTTGAATGCACTGGAGTTGCACAAAAACACCCCAAAAGTTGCTAACTTTTTTATGTGATACTCAACACTAGAAAAAAAAGACACATCCGTAACATTTTGGGCCGAACGATTTTTTTTCTTGTCATACATATGACACTTCTATGACGATAATTGTGACAAAACCCGGTATCATCATAGATGTGGTGGGATCCTACTTCTATGACAAAAAATCATTATAGAAAATGGGCTTTTCGTCCTGGGCGGGCCGGAGACGTAGATGCATGACATTCTTTGGGCCGTCCATGACGGAAAAAACCGTGGTAGAAGCGAGGGCGAGGAAAATTTTGGGCAGTTCCCAGTTACGGTGGGCGGTCGGGGGGCGAGCGATGCGCGTTTCTCTCGTACACGTATGCGCATGTGTGCAAAGCGTTGGCTCTAACTGAACCCGAGCGAGGCGTTGGGCTCTAACTGAACCCGAGCGATTGCATTACAGGATACGCGTTACTGAACCTGAGCGATCGATCGATGGCTATTAACTGAACCAGATCGAGCGATTTCTTCGCTACTGCTGCTAATTGAAGCCGATCGATGCTGCCTCTCTGGATGAACAATGAGCATTGCGGGGGGGGGGGGGGGTGGATGAACAGTGAGCGATGGGAGTGGATGAACATGACCCGTGGCGTTGCCTCTGGATGAACAGGACCCCGATTGATCGAGCCGGTTGGGGCTGGATGAACAGGACGACCCCGTGAAGGGCTGGATGAACAGTAGACAGTGGAGGGGTGGATGAACAGTAGCCCGTGGAGGGGTGGTCGAACAGGAGCCCGTGGAGAGGGGTGGTTGAACAGTAGCCGGTGGAGTAGCGCGCGGTGGAGGCTGGATGAACAGGTGCCCGTGGATGAACAGTCGCAGGTGGAGGCTGGAGGAGGTCGACGGTGGATGAATAGTAGCCCGTGGAGGCTGGAGGAGGTCGACGGTGGAGATGAATAGTATCCCATGGAGTCCCGTTTTGCGGCACGCCACACCCCTCCCGATGAACATGACCCCTGTTTCGACCATTGCGCTCCAACACAAGTCCGTTTCGTCTGTTTTGCGGTACGCTATAGCCCTCCCGATTAACAAGACCCTCGTTTCGACCGTAGGAGGTCCGTTTCCTCCGTTTTGCGGTATGCCAGACCCCTCCCGATGAACAGGACCCCGTTCCGAACGTAGGAGGTCTGTTTCCTCCGTTCTGCGGTACACCAGGCCTCGTTTCCATCGCCTGTTCCGTTCAAGCCCTCCCGATGAACATGACCACGCATTCCATTCCGACCCAGCCGGTTGGCTCCCCATGAACACGACGACGACGCTGTTTCTCCGTTCCGACCTAGCCATGTACACGAGCCCTGGCCATACGTATGCGTGAGTAGGCGTTCGAGACCCCGCCCGTATGTACACATACGTGGCTGTATTTTCTTTCTTGCATCCTGGCCGTTGTACATACGTGTACATGCTACGTGCGCGCCTCTACTACGACACGTGCGCGCCTTTACTACAACATGTGCGCGCCTCTACATCCACCAGTATGTACTCGCGACCAGAATGACAATGCTACGTACGCTTCGACCAGGTGGGTCCCGACTGTCAGGCACTTCCTTGCGTGCTAAGATGTAGCTGGTGGGTCCTAGAAGTCAGGGGGCGAATCATTTTTTCGGACGCACTTCCTTGCGTGTGAAGATGTAGGTGGTGGGTCCTAGCAATCAGGGGGAAATGGTTTTTTTGCGAAATACGGTGGCCCATCCGGTGGGTCCCCGCTGTCATGTGGAGGAATAATTATTTTGTGCATATTAAGGAGGCACTTCCTTGCTGCGGCCGTGGACCTAGCTATCAGCCTCTCCACGTACAGTCCACGTTCGATGGAAGCCGTTCCTTGACCACGTTGACCACGCCGCGCCGAGAGCACCAGGGCGGTGGACGATTGCGAGGCCTAGGAAGGGGATGACACGGAGCCGTGGAAGATGCGGCAGTGGATGCCCACGCATAGAGGAGTACGAGGGTTCACTGGTTTGGCTGCGGTGTGAGGCTGCCGTCACCGCATGGCCTGGCCAGCGGTGGGAATAGTAGGGGGCGGTGAGGCCTCCATGGCAGCACAACCGGCCACGGGAGGCAGGAGCATGCGGCAGGACCGGCGCTGCTTTGGGCGGCTGGAGCAATAGACTAGAGGTTGAAGAAGCCTACGGCCGTTGGATGGACATCGTACGGTCACTGGAGCTAGAATCGTTCATATTGACTAAAGTTGACAAAGGCCCCCATCCCAGTCAAATTAGTAGGCCCACAAGTCAGCCTCCCACCATGATGGGTCCCAGCTAACAGGGGGAGTATTCATTTTTTTTGTGCGTAATAAGGAGGCACTTCCGGTGGGTCCGAGTTGATAGCGGGGGAAACGTTTTTTTCGTGAAATACGGTGTCCCGTTCGATGGGTCCCAACAGTCAGGGGGGAAACATATTTTTCGCGAAATAAGGTGGCCCGTCCGGTGGGTCCCTGCTGTCAGGTGGAGGAATAATTATTTTGCGCGTAATAAGGAGGCACTTCCGCGGCCGCCTGGACCCAGCTGTCAGCCTCTCCACATACAGTACTCTTCCGATGGAAGTCGGTCGTTGACCACGTTGACCACGCCGCGCCAAGAGCACCAGGGCGATGGACGACGGCGAGGCCTAGGAAGGGGACGATGCGGAGCCGGGGAAGACGCAGCAGTGGAAGCCCGCGCGGAGAGAGTACGAGGGTTCACTGGTTCGGCTGCGGTGTGAGGCTGCCGTCGCCGCAGGGCCTGGCCAGCGGTGGGAGTACTACGGGGCGGTGAGGCCTCTGCGGCATCACAGCTGGCCACGGTGGGCAGGAGCACGCGACATGACCGGCGCTGCTTTGGGCGGCTGGAGCAAGAAGACCAGAGGTTGAAAGAAGCACTACGGCCGTTGGATGGACATCGTACGATCACTACAGCTTGAATCGTTTATATTAACTAAGTTGACAAAGCCCTTGGTACGCGTCAACTTAGTAGGCCCACATCTCAGATTTGGCAGAGAACATATAGCCCATTTACGATTTGTAAGAATGTACAACCCAATTTTTAATTCTAATGGAATTTACTACAGCCCATTTACAGTTTGTTAAAAGTACAGCCCAACTTCTAGCTAGGACAACGATTAATAATTTCAAACAACCGCTCAAAACAGAATTCAAAAAAATTCCCACATTTTGATGGGATCCGAAATATTTTTATCCGAAATTTCTAGTCAGGTTAAATATAATTTCAAAATAAAGTTGTATTACGTTAAAATCCAACGAAATATTGTGCCGCAACAAGTAATGAAATTAAAATTTTCAAATTCCAAAAATAATATGTTTTTTAAACTAATTACGTGTTTGGTGCATAGTTACTGCCCAGTTATTATAATTACATCCCATTTATTATTTCTTAAAGTCCATTTTGTTGTTAAGCCTAATGCCCTCCTAGGAAAGTTTGCAGCCCAGCGGGGCGGAGAATAACAAGTTGACCCGGATATTGTGTACAACTGTTGGCCCAGTTGCATTGCTGACGTTGAAAAAAAGCCTGTGTAGTACAGTACAACCTAACATGGTTACTCAGCCCACATTCAGCGACGCCGGAAAGGCCCAAACAAGGCTTCTGTACAACTTTTTGAAGTCACTGAGCTCAATTAATAACTTAAGAAAAAAGTTAGATTACAGTGGAACCTAATTAAAAGCTGTCATGAGCAAATAAATAATTCAACAGGTCCCACTTGTGCGTGTGCGCGTGTGTGTGCATGTGTGTGTGTGTGTGAGAGAGAGAGACCCATCGGTCGATGCTCGTAAATACATCTTTCAGCCATATGCATTGCTGATGCCCAATAAAAACTTATATAGTTGACACAATCATATATAACATCATAGCACACTGAACTTGCATACAAAAATTTCACGCAGGCGGCAGAATAAGGATGGAAGCAGTGGATCGCTACGGGAAGGGCTATGTTGAAACCAACGAAGTCGTACATAACGGTTCATCGTCTTTATCAATGACGGGGAAATATCTTGAATGTTGTGCAAAGAAAACAGACAGACAACACAATAAGTTCTGCTAGCACATTAAGTTGACATACAGTCCTTCTAAAAAAAGTTCAGGTACAAAATTATAACCAGTCACAATCAAATGTACTGGCATATCAGTGCATCACACCCATAGCTAGCTCGGATTTAACTAGTATGTGACAAGATTCAGTTGTTACCTCAAATTAGAGCACATCCAGCCAGCCAGCCATGCCTCTTCTCCCAAAGAAGCAGTGGCCTCCTCCGCGCAATGGAGTAGGCCCTGTGCCATCCATCGTTCCGAGTAACACGGGGAAAGTCTGACGTTGACTCCTTTAATGGACGTCGTCAACGGACCCTGGCACCAGCGGCGGCGGCAGGACTTCGATTGATGGATTGACCACTTCTTCGACATGCATGAACACTCGATACAGGTACATCCCTAACATGGTCCGCTGCGGCCTTGCTGGCGATGAATAGTACAACCCCGATTCCTCCACCAGTATCTCAACACCAATCACCTTCGGTATGGTGGATGGCTTCTTCATCCATGCCATAACTGTCAGAGCCCAGCTATCTAGAGGAACAAACATACTTAAGAGCTAACCTCCAAGGTCGTTGATAAGCTCGTTCATGGACTCGCTGTTCCAAGCACGTCGAGGCATGCCGTGGAAGGTAAGCTTTGTTAAAAACTCAAGCTCAGAGGGCACCGAGCCCGATCCTGGGTGCCACCGATCGAAGCTAACCAGCGCGCCATCGCAGAACAAACGCCGGGAAGATTCGAACACACGACTGCAGTCAAAAGTTGTCCAGAACCTGACGAAGAAATCAGCCGGTGGCGGACAGACTTCAACGAGCAAGTCACTTATTTGGATGCCACGCGCAATGCCAAGAGCTTTGACAAGGTCGTCCGGCGAGACGGGAGGCCGGTCGCCGTTGATGGTTACCATCAGCACTTTGCTGGCAAACTGGTCGTCAAGCGCCGCCATGCCACTATTGAGCGACAGCACGCAGCGACCGAAGGCAGGACGGAGCTCAGGATCTCTGGCTCGGAGATCCGTGTTGACCGGCGACATGATAGTGCGCTTGAGTATAGGGAGTACAAGAGGGGGATTTGGGGGAACTGGAGTAGGAATCGAGATTCCGAAGGTGGGGGAGGGGCGGGAGACTGGGGATGAAAAGGTAGTATGAATTTCGAGCACGCACCAATATGCTCTCAGCGCGCAAGCGCACGAAAACACCGATGGCGCCCACATGTCGGCCTAAGAGTCCTTATTCTTTATTTTTTGGAGAGCCCGGCCTTTTTTTCAGGATCTTTTGAGAGCCCGGCCTGAGAGTCATAATTGACCTGTTTGGCATTGCGTACTACTCGGCCCATATTCAACGACACCTCACTGGCCCAAACAAGTGTACATCATCGAAAAGACACTGAGCTCAAATTATATAACTTGAAAAAAGGAGATATACTCTGAACACTGGAGAATGGTGATGCCCTCATTTAGCCCGCCAGTAGTTCGAGACAATAAACAGTTCGAGACAACGATATATACAACATTCAAACACTGACTAGTGACTACTACTGACATAAACAACAAGACATGATAGTTCATAAGAAGTCTTGCTACACCACCAAAACGCACCCATCTGCAGCGCTCAGACTCTCGTGATCCAGACGAGAATGACATTCTAAACAGAAGCAACTATTACATAGTAAGAGTGACATAGACGAGGATGACCAAATGACAAGGAATATGCATAACAAAAGAAAGAACTAGCCATCCAGAACCAGAAGCAAAGACAACAAAGTCATTCAAAGAGATGATCCAACACCATCATAATTTGCAGCCCCGCTTCAGTGACCAGTGATCCGGAGACACCAGTACTCCACCCTTTCGATGCAACAGCCCAATTACCTATCAACCTGAAGGCTTGAACCACATCACTGCCTGTCGTAATTGAGACATCCAAGGATCAAAGTTAATCCGGATGCCTTTGCCATTCTCACCTTCTTTTGGCTGCAGGTTGTATCGTTGACAATCAGGGGAGTTTGCTCCCGAACTCCTTGGGCTCGCCGTGTAGACACACTTTTCCATAGCAAACAGAGCCTCTCTGCCATCAAGGTCCTTGCCAACAGTGATCTCCTGGTTAATCGGATAATTGAGTCCGAGAAATAGAGAGTGTGAACCAAGGCTGTTTACCCGCCTCCAACTAAAAAATCCTAAAGGCCCCAACAAGCTGGTATCCTGCTCATAGACGTAACAGCCACTGTCCGGATACTCACGTATTACACGGTGCTTGTATAGAGTGGGTTTTTTGCAATATAACTTTTCCGGCTCATGTGTCCGAATGATCATTAGTCTTTTGTCGTCGTATGATCGAGCGAGGAACCAATTGTGCTTCCCTGTTTTTGGCAAAGGTGGTGTGATTACAAAGGGCAGTAACTGTAGGGACACTGCATCATATCAATAAGGACAGGCATTGTTAATGTAAGATCAGCATTGTTCAGAGTATGAGTAGGATAATGCAAGAAACAACATTGATATGTCCCTGTTGGAACTGGGAGGAAAATACAGGGAAATGTATACTAGGTTCGAAAATATAGAAGTGCCATGCATGGTTATACTCATGTTATCTCGCAATCGATTCTTCACAGGAAACTACCATGTCATGCATGTTATGTAATCATGATCTATCCTCACAAACAAATTCTTCAAGGTAACTAACAGACCATGCATTGTTATATACTCGTGTTCTGTGGGCAAAAAATTTGTGAGGATATTATTCTAGCCATTGATTGCTGAAGGGCGAATATAGGTATGTACACATGGTAAGCATTGCAGGATTTCACTACTTCCAAATATAGAGTTCTCCATATGCACGTTTACTTCCCTAATGTATGGTTAGATGAAACCAACTGTGTGGTGCATGTTTCTACATCATGAAAATGAGGAAACTAACATGGCCATTGATACACACTCATATTTAGTAGTAGTATATAGATTACTGTAAAATAAGGATAATATCCATATATTGCTAACCGTTTGATTATTCAGGGTACAAATTGGCTGTAATGACATGGTCACAATCGCATGAATTAACTCATTCCAAATATAGCTGATTTACGGCGTCTTTAATACATTATCATAGTTCTACTCAAATTCTGCTCAAACAGGGATATGCCAATCATCACAAAAAGTTCAAATAGTGTCATGGCATCATCATTAACATGAGATGGAAACAACTTACACACGCCATCCCAGCAATACGTGGTGCCATCTGCTTTGTTGATCACGTAGATGATGCCATTGTGTTCAATAGCATCACAGAAGTGTGTATCAGCTTTGACGATGATCCACTGCGAGCTAGGTTCTCTCCATCTAAAGAAGGCACCGACGTAAAGATAGGCGAGTCCGCGGTCGAACAAGGCAATTAGCTTGAAGTCTGCATAATTCGCATGTCATGTGGGCACTTGGCAGATTACAATCTTCTGCAAAACAAGGTCCGTCCAACTGACGTGGTAATCTAGAGGGCTTGGACTGCGATGGTAATACTCTATATAATCCAACGGAGGAAGGATAATCTCATGGGAGGTCTGGAAGTTCACGAGCACCAACTTTTTACCGTCTTCTCTGAAGGCAGCCATCCAGTGGGAGTTCATGCCGACCCAGTACATACCTGCAAAGAAGTTTCGGCTAATGGAGATCGGATTGAAGTCGAGGGGCATCATGTATGCCTCCGTATCAAGGTGAGCCAATCTCGCAAGACCAGATAGCAGCAACCAGGGTGTCTTGAAAAGCTTAGGCCTCGCTTCGATGATGGCCGTGTGCATGTCCCTCGAGCATGCAGCCAGCCGCAGGGCGCTCAACATATCCATACACGAACATCAGAGGTCGAGGATGTCACTGGGGAGATTGCTCCAATCGCGGCTCATATGGATGCTGCGCGGTTCGCGTTTGGCCATGGTGGAGTTTGGAAGGTGGGGGTTTTGGGGGGCTTGATTTACGGGGGAGAAGGCTGTCGGTGCTGGAGCGGCTAGCAAGGGAATAGTGGTACTGGGGGAGGCGAGTGAGGCGACGGTGCACGGGGGCACAGTGAGATGGAGACGGAGACGAAGAAGGAGATGTAGATGGAGTGGTGCTATGGGAGCGGAGAGGGAGATGAGGCGAGGCGCCAATGTGCTGTACAGCGGCGGTGATAGACTGCACAGTGCACAGGGTGAGGCTCACTTTGGTAACCCGAACATGCCGCCTGACTAGTGTCAGGAGCAGGGTGTTGTCACTTCACTGTGAGGACCAGATGAATAGCACTTTGACCATCAAGTGTACCACAGTTGTACTACTACTACTAGTAGTAGGAAATGAGTACTCCAGTATTGTATAGCGGAAATAGGTCTCCCGTGCTAGCATGCCTGTTCACTTCATCGTTCAGGTATCATCCATATTGCGAGCAGAACCAAATTCTTGTGCATGCCCAATCAACGCCCTACCGCGATGCATGCAGTGGTCGTTCTGGTGCATCAAGGACGGCATGCAGATCGTTCCACACTTGAGAAGAGGAAAAATGGAAAGGTAGAACGCAGCAACAGAGGAAGAGAACGCTGACTAACAAGGCTGGGAGGAGATCGAGCAGGAAGTTAATGCTCCACGCCTAAAGGTTTTGGGAAAACCTGATTTTCATAAGGTGACTTATACTCACCTAAACGGAGGGAGTATTCCTTAACCAGAGAATGTTGTGTCTCCCACTCACACGCTCAAAAAAAAGAAGCTACGGCACATTTTTTTATCTGTTTGCATAGGTCCCACCTATCAGGAAGGATGGGCACGTACATGAACATGTATGACTCATCAGTCTACTCGCATAGCCTTTTCGTTTAGTCTACCTAGCCGTCTAATCAACTGCCTGCACGCCAGTTCTCCCATTTACTTCTCCATTGGGAACCAATTCTCCTCGGCTTCTTCACCTCCCCTTCGTATTCATTTGCATCCAAACCCCACTGTGTTCACATTGTTTTAACCTCTTTAAATAATCATCTACTACTTCAGTTACACTAGCCATCTAATCCTAATTCTCCAAACCATAGCCCTCCGTTCCAGCGGTTCCAAATGGCGAAAGAGATCGAGATGCAGGTTTTTAGCGTCCAACATGTCCTCGTCGAAGGCTCGATGCGCATAGTTGCCACCGTCTCCGTCCACCCAAGGGTTGTTCGGCAGTGGATCAACAATGTATCCAACTCCCTCGAAAAGGTAGAGACGAGGGTCATCGGTCTCGACGCAGAGTACACGGAGCGTGCCCCTGGGAAGATCCAGCGCGCCGCCGTCCTTCAGCTGTGCCTCGAAGATGATGTTTTGGTGTACCAAATCATACACGCGCCCTCCATACCAGGTGAGCTTCACGATTTCTTGTCTCAGGAGGATGTATACTTTTGTGGGGCAGCCATCGAAGGGAACAAACAGAAGCTAGAGCCATACAACCTTGATTTGAAAAGCATCGCTGACCTACAAACCAGAATCAAAATTCTTGTAGAAGATTGTGATAAACAGACACCATCCCTATTCGACATAGCAAAATTTGTGCTCGGTACAAATCTTCAGAAGGGTGACAAGACGGTGGCATTAAGGTCGTCTGGATTGGAGAATTATCCCTTGACATACGAGCGGAGAAAATGTGCTGCCCACGATGCCCGTGTGAGTTTTGAGATAGCTGCAAGGTCCAAAGAGCTTGTTGCGAAGCCGTCTCCCACGGAGAATGAGAACAAGAAGAAGAAGAAGAAGAAGAAGAAGAAGAAGAAGAAGAAGAAAAGGCTCCACCAGCAGGAGGGCATTATGGATGGATGAACTATTTCCTCTCTTGTAAAAAAATTATTCCCTCTTGTTGTATATTGAAATAGATGGACTATTTCGATGGTGCGCATGTCTTTGGAACAGAGTAGTAGCATGGGTCCGCTTGACTATAAGGAACTATTTATCCGCATATATAGCTTTCTCTGCTACTCCTTCCAGTGACCGGTATGCAGTGCATGTGTCTGTAGACATGACAACTTGTCCATGGAAGTTCAACTACGGCGACCATCACGTTTCATCTTGCGATTCCCATGACGCCTCCCCAACCCACGGCACCACGCCCCCGACGTGCGACTCACCCCTCTCGGCCGCACCGCCCCTCTGCCTTTGTGTGCATGACATGTGGGCCACCTAAAATGTGGCGAGTATCAAGTTTCTACCACAGCCACACGCAATTTCCACGATGTCGCTCGAACCCATGACACCACACGTCCCCCGACCTGCGGCTCACCCCTCTTGGCTCCACTGCCCCTCTGCCTTCGGGAGCATTACATGTGGACCAGTCACCTATCGGGTCCACATGTTATTGACTCAAAGGCGCTGAAGCTCAGTCCCAACGGCCCTGGGAGGGAAATGTAACTCCTGCGCTAGGGCTTGTGGTGCTCCCGCAGCACGAACCAGTCACCTATCGGGTCCACATGTTGTTGACTCAAAGGCACTGAAGCTCAGTCCCGACGGCCCTGAGAGGGAAATGTAACTCCTGCGCCAGGGCTTGTGGTGCTCCCGCAGCACGAACTCGTGCCAAACTCGATATTTGTTTCTTTACTATACATGCACACAACGATTTAATGGACATTGTAATCTCAACATGTGATGGGGAGCTCTAAATTTGAATTTGAAACTTATAAAACGAAAAGATTCAAAACAAATAAACTGGGAGAGAGGGAGTATATCGTAGGATGTGTCCCATACAAAATAAGTCCCCTGGTTTGTCACCATGAAGATGCGGTTAGAAAGGAGCACAACATCTTCCTACTCGTACGGCAACAAATCGGCCGCAGACAGCATGGTCCGCCTTTGACTGCCATGTGCAAGGTTCGTGCTATAATATTCAATCTCACCGTGGTTCCATCGTACCAATTCATGCGGTGGCCCATTGCATGGATGATCCCAATGCTGGACAAAGGTTCTACGGGAACGGTGTCACCATTGTAAATGTTGTGCAAATTGATGTTGGTACCCTCCCGTACATATGCAAGCAAATCTCCACTCGCACCGAGCCTAACCTGTGAAACAGTGGGCAGGGGGAGAATTTGTAAATGGACACGGAAGTAGTCTTTAGAATGCATTTACTACGTGATCAAACTCATCTTACCTGCTCATCGGAGGAAATCCGAGTGCCCCTCAACGTCGGCATCTCAAGGGGCGTCAACTTGCAACTACGGCCACGCCGCGCTGGACATCCTCGTGCGTTCCACGGAACATCAAGATGCATTTGTATGAGTAGTTTATCTTGTGAGAGAAAAGGATGAACGAGGGAAGGCCTCTAGAGATAGAGATGGACACTACTACTACCAATGTGCTGGCCCGTGCGTTGCAATGGATCCAAAGTAGTAGAATAATACTTGTTCACATGCTTGAAATATAAACACTCTAGTTTTGATATACATGTATCAGCAGACATGACAGCTTGTCCATGGAAGTTGAACCACGGCGACCATCACGCTGGAGTACTTATGTACTCCCTCCGTCCGAAAATACTTGTCGAAGAAATGGATGTATCTAGACGCAATTTAGTTTTAGATACACCCATTTTCATCCATTTCTCTGACAAGTATTTTTGGATGGAGGGAGTACTATAGGTAGTACCCACCGGTGTGGCCATCTACGCCTCGTAACGCCCCGACACCCAGCTATGGCACCCTTGCCACGGCCACGCCACCACCAGCCAGTTCATCTCGAACGAGTGAGTCGCGAACGACGCCACCACCATGAGAATGACATGTGGGCCAGCCGCATTTAAGGTTCGCATGTCATTGACCCATAGGCCGGGCACTAAGCCACTGAAGTTCGGTCCCATGGGCCCCGAGAGGGAAATGTAACTCCTGTGGCAGACCTTGTGGTGCTCTCGCAGTACGAGCTCGTGCCAAAACTGGAATTTGTTTCTTACTACTACCAACTAGTACTAGTAAGGTACACGTGCATTGCACGCATGAGATTCTGGTGGTTTGTGCATTATGCTTCTACATGTGGAGTTTTTTGGATTCTAACATGTGGCAAAATATGGTGGAATGTAAGGTTAGGCAAGTTTGATTAACTTAGGTGAGGGTTTGGTTCAAGCCACACCTTAGGCAAGCCACACTAAGGCCCGGCATGACATACACACATAAAATGTGGCAAGATTCCCTTAGGCTTGCCAACTTGTGGCTCTCATTTTTAAGAACTAATAACTTTGCCTAAGCTTAGTTGTGGCAAAGTTAGTCATGAATTAAGGGACTATTTGGTTCCTAGCCACACCTTGCCACACTTTGCCACACCTAACCTTAGGCAAGTTTGACCAAGTTAGGTAGGTGTTTGGTTCTAGCCACACCTAAGGCAAGGATTTTTTATGAGCAGTGAGCCCTACATGTCATAGACATAAAAAGTGTGGCAAGATTCCCTTAGGCAAGCCAACGTGTGGCTAACAATTTGAGCAACTCAACTAAGGCAAGTGTGGCAAAAATCATGTGGCAATATATGGCAAAGATAGTCACAATCCAAACAACCCCTAAGTTGAACCATGGAGTCTTCTAGATTATACTTGTGGTAGAATCTGGTGGATGATATCCAACGGCCAGTAGTGCTCGGATTTGCCATCTTTGTACCGTCGGATTGGCTTCATCCAACGACCAACTTTCAAAGTTTTTCACACACTATATAGGGGGTATAGACATAGATGTGCCGGTCCGTTGCAATGGATCCAAAGTATATCTATTTAGTGGAGTGCACTCTAAACACATTATCTATTTATTTTTCTCTAACCTTTCGTAGCCATGCAACCAAGCCACATAAGCTTCATGGGTGCCCCCCACATCATATTATTCATACTACGTTGATTGAAAAAAAAAGATAAATCACCCAAAACAAGATCTTCCCGTTTTTTGTTCCTACGATGTTGTGCCGTGCACGTACCTACTAGTTGTATAGTGGTAGTACTAGTAATATAGTTAGGAGTACAAACTTGGTACTAGTAGGAGTAGTACTAGTACGGAATGCTCCTACTCTATCAACGAGCCCCATCTGACACCAAATTTCTTGGCTTCCGTGCTACAACTAGATCTTCCCCTCGTTTCTGTTTTCCAACCCGACGGCGGGCGGGGTGTCGGTTTGCTCAACGGCGGTCCCACATGGAAGTGAAAATGTTAGGCAACACGCCTTCCCTACGCTATGTGTCGTGCCGGACGGGCCGTGGAGTACTCCCGATTCCCGGGGGTGTGGGGGTGCGACGCGAACGCGGCAGGCCTTTTCCTTTTACTAGCAATGTGCTCGTGCGTTGCGACGGATCCAAAGTAGTAGAATAGTAGTATTTGTTCACAAACTTGAAAGAAATCACTATTGTTTTGACATACTCCTAATATATTACTCCCTCCGTACCTAAATGTTTGTCTTTTTTGAGATTTCAAATGGACTATCACATACGGATTATATAGATATTCTAGTGTTTCTAGCAAGATGCCCGCGCGTTGCACGAAGTTGATGGAAAAGGTAAGAACGACTTATAAATTGAAGTATGGAGTACTAGTTATAGTGATGCATATAATTAAGCAAAGGGATGGCACATGTCGGTATTGACTGGAACAATAATGCAACAGCACAATAAGAATTAAGGCCACGATGATGCAATCACAGTGGTGGTTACAGAAGGCAAGAAAAAAGATGGATCCATGAACGTACGACCTACTCCTCCTCAGCTTAGTGCGCCGGGCCATCGACCGGTGGCTAAGGAGCAGCGGCTTTTGTGGCGAGGTCGAGGTGCTTCTCAGCAAAGGCATCCAAGGCTTCTAGCCGGTTGAGGAAGGCCAACATCGTAGCGTCCTCACTGGCCTTGTAGATACCTATGTACACGATTTGCTCGTACACGTGGATGTGTAGGTCAATGAATTCTTGTAGGGTGAGGCGCCTCGCGGCGAGTGCAACCTCCAGGTGGACATTCTTCATGGCGTCGACGGGCAGTCGCAGGGCTACCAGTGCTTGAAAGAGGTTCTGGCCATGGAGGCCGATTAGGGTGGCAGGCAATGAGGAGCCCAGGCGCGCGGGATGGAGGAGTATGGCGATGTCGTCCGCGAGCTTCATGAGGACGGTGAACTTGTTACTGGTGGCAACGATCATCTGATCCAACTGAGAGTCGTAGTTGGCGTTGACGGCGGCCATCCACCAGTCGGTCTCCAACACGTCTGGAGACGATCCTCGGCGCCATGCCACAGGCCGGCGTCGTGGACCATCTGGCGCAGCCGCTGGCCGCTCACGCGCATCGCCGCCATGGGTCTGGAGTGAGCTCTTTTGCACTTAGTGTAGGTGCCTAGGCAAATGCTTAGGTGCGTACGATGTGGTAGATGCAATGGAATGGAGGGGCGCCTTTATATGAGGGCAATGAGGGCAAACTGCGTTGCATTCACATCGTGCAGCCTCTTTTCCCAGACCTCCTCCCATTACTTCCCTCATGCATTAATTGAAGGAGGATGCATTGGCCGTTCAACATATCGGGAACCGCTACTCCCTCCCTCGTCTGCATTAAAGCCGTATCAGGAACTGCGCCGCCCGCTGTCAAATCGAATAATCCCTCCGTCTAGGTGAGTATTAAGTCATCTTACGAAAACCAAATAGTAAACACATAGGCGTGGTGCATTAACTCTCATGTTGTTTCTTATTTTTTGACATAAATAGAGGAATCAACCAATAAGAGATGTGGGGCTTGTATGCTTGTAATGACTTGAGACTATCAAACATGACATGCAGTGGTCAGTTCATTGCACAAGAACAAATACAACCCACGTCAACACACATGCATCTTATAGCGTCACATCCAATGGCTATAAAAGATGAATGAGACCAAATTATATCGCATCTAGATGAGTTCTAGCAAAACTGTATTAATAATACTTAGTACTCCTGCGCCATGTATCATATATTAGTATAATGTAGTACTTTATTTATTGCCATGTATGACACATAGTACTCAACTCTCTCTCTTTCTTCATTTAATTCTATGACACCTCATCAAAATTGCTAGGGCTAGTACCATTACAACCAGCCTTAGCAAATACTCCCTAAACATTAAGTTCTCTCGTTTTCCTCTCCACCTTGGTCACCTAGACGGAGGGAGTATACTGCGCGGGCTTTTCCTGCACGGTAGGCGGGGCAGTTCCGCCTAGTCGGTTCGACAGAGACGCGAGAAGACGAGGGAGTAGGCTGCTGCAAACGTAGGGTTGTGTGATTTGACATCGAGTTACTCCTGGATAGGTGGGGCCCAGTGATTTTACTTGCCATTATCATTTTAACTGCGGCGCTACGACCGGCGTGAGTCTCTCGATTCCTGACCACCTCCATACAGGTGCCTCTCCCAATGCTCCACCATGTAGTAGAGGCTGTGTCGTGGAATTATCACGTCAGATGTCCTTGTGAAAGGACTTAGTCATGGAGCCATCGCAACGGGTTAGCTTGAAGGGGTTAAACCGGACAAGGGACACGAGAGTTATACTAGTTCGGCCCCTTCGATGAAGGTAAAAGCATACGTCTAGTTGTGATGGGATTGATTGGGTTTCGATGATCAGGGAGCAGAATACGCTTGCCTGAGTCTCGAGTTGTTGTCTGTTGTCCCTGAACCGCCGCCGGGTTGTCCCTTTATATACACAAGTTAACGCCTGGCCAGTTTACAGAGCCCTGAGGCCAACTCATACAAAGTGTCCGGCTCGGTCTCTCCTTTCCTAACTTATACTACAAGTTTACATAGTCATGGCGGTTTACCACGATGGGCCCTAATCCGCCTTTGGGCTTTGGGCTTCTACGCTTCCTTTAGTGAAGCGCCATCTTCCGGATCTTCATGGGCTTCAACATAGTCAAGGGTGAACCGGGCCCTCCTGGCCGGTTTATACTCAGTAGCTATATCCTCCACATTAGGCCCTAGATTGATTTGAAATTGTTCATGTCAATCTTTAATACTTCAAATATCCCTTGCAGGCATCTTCTTGTATTTTCGTAAACCGCCATATTGTCTTCTCCTAAAACTTTGTAAACCGTCGTGACGTCATCTTCTGAATGCAGCAACAGTCCCTCATGACATCATTTTTGTAAACAATAATTAAAAAAGATTCCCTTCACTTAATGGTCATCCCAAAAATCGAGGCAACAAGCGCACTCATTCTGCCGTTTTAGGCTCCTTGATTCCCGCGCCTGCCGTTTTACTCTCTCCTCTATAAATAAGGCTTGAGGGCCCTTTTCTCTTCCCCTTTTGTGCCTTCTTCTTCCTCACGACGCCCAAGCTCTGGAGCCCTGCCGCCGTCCGCGACCTTCGAGATCTGCACCGACAAAGGCCGCTGCATCAACCTGAAATGGACCAGACTTTCGTCACCCTTCTTCCGCAGTAGATCTGCAGTGGTAAACTTCCTTTCTCCTCCGTCTTTAGATCTGTTTCTAGGGTTCCTGAGTTCTTCCGCACAGTTCTTCATCCTTCTTTGTTCTTCCACCTGCCGCGATAGTTTTTGATCCAATAATAGTGTAGATCTCATGCGGTAGGTACTATGCGTCCATTTTTAATGCTAGCAGATCGTTCTTTTACCTCTGTAGAGTACATGGCCTTCCCTGCTCTATTTAGCACCTTTAGAGCTCACAGATAAAATTGCTTTACGGATGTGTGGTAGATCCAAATAAATTTGACCATTGTGTGAAACCTGTTTCTGTCAATACTTAGCAGAAATCTCGAACTCTGGCCCTTTTGCCTACAGGTGGTTTAACCCTTTGATAGTCAATCCGCCATATAGCATTATCCCTCTCTTAAACCGCCAACTGAACTTGCACAGTATTCTTCTCTGGTTTAACACTGAATTAGACACCTTAAACCGACACTTTTACTTTCAGTTCCTCTTTCCGGAATGTCGAAGCAATTTTCTGCTTGCAATTGGGTTCCATCCTGGATCACAGAGACACAGATCAATGGTTATGTCACCACTGGTGCTTTAGCCTCAAAGAGGGTTCTCCACTGGCGAGTTCCGGAATCGGAATGTCCACCTGAACCTCAAGAAGGAGAGGTGATTGTTTTTATGCAACACTTAGACCGGGGATTCAGCCCGCCCGGATCAAAAATTTTCTGGGATGTCCTCGCAAACTTCCAACTCCATCCGCAAGATATTGGTCCGAACTCTGTATCAAATATATGCAACTTTCAAGTATTCTGCGAAGTCTATCTTCAAGAAGAGCCAACTGTGGAGTTGTTCCGAGATTTCTTTCATCTGAACCGCCGCATAGAATTCTCAGATGGTCCCAAAATAGAGCTTGGTGGCGTGTCAATTCAAAAAAGGAAAGAGGCTGACTTCCCTCATGCCAAACATCATAGCCATCCTAAAGATTGGAACCAGACCTGGTTTTACTGCCGAAACACTGCTCCTGATGGAGAAAATCCCTTACCGGGCTACCGCCCTCATCGGCTCAGCAATGGGCACCCATTGCCTCCATGTTTAACTGCCATAGAACGGAAGAATTTTGCTCCTCAACTTGCCAAGCTCCGGGCTCTGATGGCCAACGGTTTAACTGGTATTGATCTTGTCCGCTGCTGGGTTTCTTGGGGCATTCTGCCTTTGAGCCGCCGCCCCTGATTGATGCATGAGTATACCGGCAATGTAAAAGACCCTCAACGATATCATGAAGTAGTGATGACCGACCTTGAAATTGCCGAATGTGTAAAGAAGATGCTTGATGAACCGGTCCGTGCATGCAGCCAAACCGGTTTGGCTCCATTTTACGTCTCCAACAAACCGCCGGCGGTAAGTTTATGTACATACCTTACTGATTTGCTTCCGCACTGACTGTCTACTAACCTTTCTTTGCCTTAATTTTAGGCCAACAGCTCTTTCTGGAAATGGACTAAACCGGCCCGTGCTCCTCGTGTAAAAACCAAGGCCACCAAGAAGCCAGGAAAGAAGAAAAACCGCCGAGTCTTCTGATCCGCCGGAGGAAGAATCAAATGCTGAGGTAGAACTTGACTCACTTGGCTCCTTTTTCGTATATCTTATTGACAATGACCATTTTCAGGATGACGCTGAGGCCAGTCATGCAGATCATGTTGAGGTAATTCTTCTTTCTTCCGACTCAGATCCTGTACCGGGTCAAAGAATTCGACGTACAGTCCGGAAAGTAAAACAATCTCACCCCCTTGATCATTTGGATCCAAAATTTTCTTTGAAGACACGGCAAGCCGAAGAACGTTGCACAACCCGGCATAGTGGTCAACAAATCACTTCGTCCGGTTTAGCTGATACGCCCTCCCGAAAACGCCGTCTAGAGGTGACTTGTTTTCCTGAAAAACATTACCCTTTAAAAGGTTTCTTCCGATGCCTCTCAATCCGTCTGACCCGAATTACCAGGCTTCTTCCAACTCGTCTGGCGGTTCGTCAACCACCCAATTACCTCCTCTCAAAGTTGTCGCTGGGTGAGTATTACATAGTTTATAACTTTATTTGTCTGTTTACCATACTCTAACCATTGATG
Organism: Triticum aestivum; assembly: GCF_018294505.1. NCBI lineage: Eukaryota > Viridiplantae > Streptophyta > Magnoliopsida > Poales > Poaceae > Triticum > Triticum aestivum. Next base: position 47,948,520 of record NC_057795.1, read on the forward strand.
TTGTAGCGCCAAGGCTCGATTAAGCAAGAAGACCAAGACTAGCGACCCTTCTATTGAAGTTGATCCGGAAAAGACACCCGAGCATCATGATGAAAACCCGGAAGTTGCCATAGACAGCTCTGCTGGGCAGAACCAAGATGGTAATGCTAACCCGCCAGAAGTTGAACCGACTGCAGAAGCTGACACTTCACATTCTCCTGATCCTCCAAGTCCCGCAATAGAACAACGGGGCTCAACTGCTGATCCGCCAAGTCCAACTAACAAACCGCCAAGCCCTTCCACGAAAGCACCAAGTCCTGTTTAGAATATTGATTCTTCTAGCCCGGCCAAGGATGATGACGTTGTTGTTACGGGCACTGCGTATAACGCCCCTAGTAATCCGGTTGCTCTATCAAAGCACACTGCCAAGGATGAATTTGCTGCCATGAGCAAGGGGAAGGGGAAGACTGATTTGTCTGCTTATACCGATCTCTCTGCTCAAGATCTTCACTCCGGCTTCCTAAACCGGCTGTATACAAGCCGTGATTATGAAGCCAGTTTGGTAAATCTGATGAAGGAGTGCTATGAGGTAAACATTATTTCGTCTTGTTCTGTACCTTCTTTGCATTGTAGCCCCCAAGGGCCGGTTTGTCTTGAGAAAGTCAAACCGGGACTTTATACACTCCATGCGGTAACTTGTGAAATTTTCTTTATGTCTGATCAAACACACATTAGCCCCCAAGTGCCATGATTAAAACTTGTATTAATCCTTGGGACTTCAAGTACCCGCATAAAAAATGATCCGCATTAGCCCCCAAGTGCCCAGTGTATAACTGGTTATATGCTTGGGACTTTGAACAAAGATATTGACATGCTCTCTTACTGTTGCAGAATGAAATAAATCAACAAATCTCACAAATTGCTGATCTTCGAGCAAATCTGAAAATCCAACAAGCAGAGACCACCAAGGCCAGGTGATACGACCACATATGAAGCTATGATTATTGAGGACAATACTGTTGCATCAAGCTTGAAAACAGAAGACGTGTATGAACCAAGGAATATATTTTATGATCAGGAATGTGAGAAGAACGTACAAGAGTTCATAAAAATTACTAGCATGCATGCATTGGGTCTTCTGTGCTCGTGTGTACAACCATGCATGGGTGAGAAAAGTGATGCTTTGGCGAGTCACGTTGGTGGACATTATTTAACAAAGGAAAAACAAGCATGCATGGGTTCCTTTTGCATGCCTTTGTTTCACGGGAAGAAAGGACCTGCGCTAGTCATGGATTGGAAAGGCTCCACAGCTGTTAAATAATATATTCTTGGAGATAATTTGGAAGGAGTTCAATTTGATAATTTTAAGGAGATAGAGTCACGTCCGTGCAAGCAGATAAAGAGCAGAGATTTGTTTCTCTTCCAGCCACGCAAGGAACAAACTCCTTGGCAAAGAATATTTGTACGTGTCCACTTTTGCCTGAAAGAAGTCGGATGGGGCCCACCTGCAGAACAAGAGACACTTGAAGATGGCGCACACTCCAAATTCCTTGTTTATCTTAGTTGTTTATTTTGAGTCGGTTTAGTTATATTTGGTACCTGCTGAGATATAAAAGGCAGATGCAATTTGAATTAGTAGAAGGTCAAGATTGTATTAGAGATAGACTTGTTGAACTTGCTGGTTAAGTTAGATGGGTCGACCACTATATAAGGTCATGTACGTGTGCCATGTAAGGGAGGTTATCTTTTATGAAATAGACATGATGTGTTTTTCAGGGTAGACACCCGTATCAAGTTTTGGAGGGATCTTTAGAAAACCTCTGTGTTGCGATTTTCTCTTCGTGAAAATTGTTTTGCGCGTGAGTACCTTCGTCGAGATTGGTTTTCTCGTGCTGGGCCGCAAGGTTCAAACCCTCTACTTCGTGTACATCACGTGCGCGGGCGAGAGGTTGCTACTGCTGAAGTTGGAGTGTCGTGAAAGGTCGGGCCGCAACAACGGATTGGATCTCGCCACGAGGTTCGGTTCACACATCACCAGGGATGAGCTGAGAACCGCCTTGACCACCATGGAGCAGCTTAAAGAATGGTTTAAGGCTGAACAGGCCAACTGGGACACCAAAAAGGCAGGACTGGTGAAGCGGGGGGAGACTGCTGAAGCAGCTCTTGAACCGGTGAAAGAAGAACTGTCTGGATTGAAGCGCCAAATCAATGCCATGACCTCTGCCATATTTGGTAAGTAGTGGTTGCCAAAGTTGTATCTCTTTGAAATTTCATCGTTTTAACATGCATTTCCTGAACCGATATAGGTAGTCGCATTGCTCATCTAGGTTCTGACATGCGGAAGAAGCTCAAAGCTGCATATACACAGATTGAACAGCTGTATACCGGCGCTCAACGGGTTATATGCGCAACTTCATATGACAATGCGGCACCAATGCTTATCAAGGACACGCTGGATCGCCTCTCAATGACGCCAGCACAAATAGAAGAGCTGAAGCGATCCGCTGCTCGGGCAGGCGCTTTGCTGGCGCTGACTCGAGCCAAGGCATGGATAGCTGATCTTGATCTGGCTGATATAGCCAAAGGCTTCCCCAGTGCACAAGAAAATGGCGAAGAATTTGACAACGATGCCCTCAAACGGGTAACAAGGGAGATGCGTCCTTTGGCGAGTCAACTAGCAGAAGAGGCGAACCTGATGGTTCACCGATCTTTCTATGATGCAAACAACAGACGGGTTGAAGCTATGATTCCTGAAGTGCAGAACCTTATCCCACCAAACTCTAAGCATACTTACGCCGCTGAGGTTGTCTTTCAGGCCTTGACCCGGATTGATTGGACCACCAATGACTTCCAACCATTGGATGAGGAGGAGGTTGAACCGACGCCAGATGACCCATCTACCTCACGTCAACCCGGTGATGAAGCTTAATCCGTCAAGGCGGATGATATATCAGAAACTATCCATGTGAACAATTCCATATTTTGGGCCTCGGAGTGCCGTGTAATAGGATAGCAAAAACTTATGATGATCTGCTGCCATCGTGCAGGAGATATTTTGCGTGGATCTGCCATATCAATGTCAATTTTGTTCCAACTATCATAATATGCAACTCCTGTGTGCAGAAAAAAGACAAAGGGTCCTGGCGGTTTACCGCCGGACGGGTCATAATGCCCAAAATAGGCCGGATTGATAATCAAATCATAAAAATATGAAATTATACATACCGGTAATATAAGATCCCTAGTTAGTTGGCTGGCCAACGTGAATTGAAATAAGGGTGAAAAACCCAAATCTGAATTATCCATCATTCTCTGATGTCGTAGATTAAGTCATACCGGGTGCTGATTCACGCCAGATGATCCGGGCTGTTGACAGGGAGTCAACGCCAAGCCGGGTTAAGAAACTCCGGTTTAAAATTAAGGTCTGTCAACGTGTAGTTGCAAACCAAGCTGGTTTACAGAATACCGGGCTAAGAAGATGACTGACCAAGCCAAAAAAATCGGTTTAACATAAAATTCAGCCAAAACTCAAATGAAACCGTGTAGTCGAGCCTTTTTGGGGGCTGCCAGGCCCAAATTCAAGGCTTTTTGTGGGCTGCCAGGCCACTGAGTTGAACCATTTAACAAAGCCTTTTAAGATGGACCTCCAACTAACCAATCACCGTTTTAACTTTGACAAGTGCAGGGTCTCAAGGAGAGTAACTGTCAAACGTTCGGAGGGCCGTGCTAGGATGACCTGGATAGGAGTGTCTTACTTGATGAAGGAAGGTTAACCCGGGGTTTTAGGTAAATATACTAGGCTTCCAAGCCGTGGGTCGATACCTAGCTACAAGGGTCCATTCAAACTTCTTGGTATTGGACCAAGGAGCCCCCAAGTGACATGATGAGCTGTGCTCATTAGGTGCCATGTTTGAGTTGTGCATATCATCGAAAACTCTCTTTGGCCCTTTGGGTGTGAAGCTCCCAAGCTTTTGTGGCGTGATAGCCGGTTTAACAGGTAGTACTCCGCTTTGTCAGCTGAAGCCCCCATGTAGCTCAAAGAATATTTGAGAAAAAACAGCAGAGGCCTCGCTTTAAAGCAAGGATGCTGATTCATTTATTGATGATAATATATACATTGTCAAAATATGTACATAAAAAAGAGCCTATGGCTCAAGTGTAGTAAGGCCGAAGGAGAGCTATCTTCTAGGGCCGCCGGGTCTCCTCCTCAGATTTGCGTGAGTCATCTCGAACGTCAATGAGGTAGTATGATCCGTTGTGCAGATTCTTGCTGACCACAAAGGGTCCTTCCCAAGGCGGGGATAACTTGTGTATGTCGGTCTGATCCTGGATAAGCCGGAGCACCAAGTCACCTTCTTGAAAGGCTCTTGTCTTAACCCGGCGGCTGTGATAACGCCGCAGGTCTTGTTGATAAACCGCCGATCATGCCAAAGCCATATCCCGCTTCTCATCTAGCAAGTCCAGTGCCTCTTGGCGGGCTTGCTCGTTGTCTGCTTCAATGTAATTAGCAACCCGGGGCGAATCATGACGTATATCACTTGGGAGAACTGCCTCTGCCCCGTACACCATAAAGAAAGGCGTGTATCATGTTGATCGATTGGGGGTGGTGTTGATGCTCCACAACACAGAAGGTAATTCTTCCACCCAACAACCTGGCGTCCGCTTCAAGGGAATCATGAGCCGGGGTTTAAGACCCTTTAAAATTTCTTGATTAGCTCGTTCTGCTTGACCGTTGGATTGAGGGTGCGCAACAGATGCTAGGTCAAGCTGGATGTGCTCTCTCTGACAGAAATCCTCCATCTCACCTTTGGAAAGGTTAGTACCATTATCCGTGATGACGCTATGTGGATAGCCAAAACGGAAAATAATCTTTTTGAAAAATTGAACCGCCGTAGCCGCATCACGCTTGCTAACAGGCTCCGCTTCAATTCACTTGGTGAATTTATCAACTGCCACCAACAGGTGGGTCTTCTTGTCCTGGGAATGTTTAAAGGGTCCCACCATATCAAGCCCCCAAGTAGCAAAAGGCCAAGTGATGGGAATCATCCGTAGCTCCTGAGCCGGAACATGAGCTCTGCGTGAAATTTTTTGACAAGCATCACATCGCTTTACCAGATCCTCCGCATCAGCATGAGCTGTCAACCAGTAAAACCCATGACGAAAAGCTTTTGCAACCAGGGACTTTGAACCGGCATGATGACCACAATCCCCTTCATGAATTTCCCGGAGGATCGCTTGGCCTTCTTCCGGAGAAACACAACGCTGAAATACGCCTGAAACGCTACAACGGTGTAACTCACCATTGTGAATAACCATGGACTTGGACCGCCGGACTATCTGTCGGGCCAGGACTTGATCATTTGGTAGCTCTCCCCGGCTCATATACGCCAGATATGGAACTGTCCAATCCGGCACAACATGCAAAGCGGCCACCAGTTGTGCCTCCGGATCAGGAACAGCCAGATCCTCTTCTGTTGGCAATTTAACAGACAGGTTATGCAAGATATCTAAAAATGTGTTAGGAGGTACCGGTTTACGCTGAGATCCAAGTCGGCTCAAAGCGTCTGCTGCTTCATTTTTGCGCCGATCAATATGCTCAACCTGATATCCTTTGAAGTGACCCGCCACAATATCTACCTCACGTCTGTAAGCCGCCATGAGTGGATCCTTAGAATCCCAAGTACCAGAAACTTGCTGAGCCACCAGATCAGAATCTCTGAAACAACGACTCGAGTTAAGTTCATCTCTTTAGCCACACGGAGACCATGAAGTAGAGCTTCATACTCAGCTGCATTGTTAGTACAAGGAAACATCAAACGGAGGACATAGCAAATTTTATCACCTCGAGGGGAAGTTAGGACAACTCCAGCCCCCGAGCCTTCCAACTGCCTTGATCCATCAAAATGAATAGTCTAGTACATATTATCCGGCTTCTCTTCCGGTGCTTGCAACTCGGTCGAATCATTGATAAAGTCCACAAGAGCCTGAGACTTGATGGCTGTTCGAGGTACATATTTCAAACCATGTGGACCAAGCTCAATTGCCCACTTTGCAACCCGGCCAGTTGCTTCTCTGTTTTGGATGATATCGCCCAAGGGAGCAGAACTAACCACTGTGATGGGGTGACCTTGAAAATATTGCTTGAGCTTTCGGCTGGCCATAAAAACCCCATACACCAACTTCTGCCAATGCAGATAGCGTTGCTTTGATTCGATCAGAACTTCACTGATGTAGTATAATGGTCGTTGAACCGGATACTCCTTCCCAGCCTCTTTACGCTCTACCACAATTGCCACACTGACCGCTCGGGCATTAGCAGCCACATATAATAGTAAAGGCTCATGATCAACCGGGGCTGCAAGAACCGGCGGTTCAATCAACTGTCGTTTTAACTCCTCAAAGGCCGCATTGTCCGCATCACTCCAGACGAAATCATCCGTCTTCTTCAGCATCTGATACAAGGGAATGGCCTTCTCACCCAGACGACTGATAAACCGGCTGAGAGCTGCAATCCGGCCTGTGAGACGCTGAACATCATTGATACATGTCGGTTTAGCCAAGGATGTGATTGCCTTGATCTTTTCCGGATTAGCCTCAATGCCCCTGTTAGACACAAGAAAACCGAGCAACTTGCCTGCCGGAACACCAAAGACACACTTATCCGGGTTAAGCATCATCTTGTAAACCCGGAGGTTGTCAAACGTCTCCTTGAGATCAGTTATCAATGTTTCCTTTTCCCTGGATTTCACCACAATGTCATCCACATAGGCATGAACATTACGCCCAATCTGCGTGTGAAGACAATTTTGCACACAACGCTGATAAGTTGCCTGAGCACTCTTGAGCCTAAAGGGCATAAAAACATAACAGAAGGCTCCAAAGGGAGTGATGAAAGTTGTCTTCTCCTGGTCCTTAACTGCCATTTTAATCTGATGGTACCCTGAATAAGCATCCAAAAAACTCAGGCGCTCACAACCCGCCGTCGCATCAATGATCTGATCAATACGTGGGAGAGCAAAAGGATCGGTCGGGCAAGCCTTATTTAAGTCCGTGTAGTCCACACACATACGCCAAGTCCCGTTTTTATTAAGAACCAGCACCGGATTAGCCAACCATTCAGGATGAAACACTTCAACGATAAACCCAGCAGCCAACAACCGGGCTACCTCCTCCCCAATTGCCTTGCGTCTCTCTTCATTAAAGCGCCGAAGAAATTGCTTGACCGGTTTAAACTTCGGATCAATATTAAGAGTGTGCTCAGCGAGTTCCCTCAGTACACCTGGCATGTCAGAAGGCTTCCACGCAAAGATGTCCCGGTTCTCACGGATGAACTCGATGAGCGCGCTTTCCTATTTTGGATCTAGATTGGTGCTTATGCTGAACTGCTTGGACGAATCGCCAGGTACAAAGTCAACAAGCTTTGTCTCGTCAGCCGGTTTGAAGTGTAGGGTTGGGTCATGCTTAGTGGTGGGCTTCTTCAGAGGGGTCATATCTGCCGGATCAACATTCTCCTTGTAAAACTTTAACTCCTCTATAGCACAAACCGACTCAGCGTAAGCCGCATCACTCTCTTCGCAATCCAAAGCGATTTTCCGACTTCCATGAACTGTGATGGTTCCTTTGTGACCCGGCATCTTGAGCTGCAAGTAAATATAACAAGGCCTGGCCATGAATTTTGCATAAGCCGGTCGCCCAAACAGTGCGTGATACGGGCTCTGGATTCTCACCACCTCAAAAGTCAATGTCTCAGACCGGGAATCATGTTCATCCCCAAACACAACTTCCAAGGCAATCTTGCCCACTGGATATGCCGACTTTCCTGGTACCACACCATGGAAAAACAGTATTGGACGGTTTAAGATTCTTATCTGTCAACCCCATTCGGCGGAATGTCTCATAATACAGAATATTAATGCTGCTTCCTCCATCCATGAGTACTTTGGTGAACTTGTAACCTCCCACCTGAGGTGCCACCACCAGAGCTAGCTGACCCGGATTGTCAACCCGGGGCGGATGATCCTCCCTACTCCACACGATAGGCTGTTCCGACCACCGCAGATAGCGTGGAACTGCCGGTTCAACCGCATTGACCGCCCTCTTATGCAGCTTCAGATCACGCTTGCACATACTAGTGGTGAATACATGATATTGTCCACCATTCAGCTGCTTCGGATGACTCTGGTAACCCGACTGCTGCTAATTCCCTTGACTACTCTGTTGGTTATTATCACCTTGGTTGTTCTGGTTACTGTGATTGTTCTGAAACCCAGAGCCTGAACCGCCGCCACCATGAAAACCTGGACCTGAACCGCCCGATGGGCCCTGATCATACTGGAAGAGATCAGAGTTTTTGAACTCCTTCATAATGTTGCAATCCTTCTAGAGATGTGTTGCAGGGACCTCTTTGGTTCCATGCTTTGGACAGGGCTGATTCAACAAGCGCTCCAGATTCATCGTCCCACCACGCTGGGCGGTTTACCCCTACGACGCTGCACATTAGCATTGGCCACAAAATCTGAATCCACTTTACGCTTACCATTATTCCCATGGCCTCCCTAGTTGTGTTGCTGTCCCTTCGCACCGCCATTCCTCTTTCCCTTCTCCGGTTTCTCATTATCAGAATCAGGATCCTTGGTATTATCAGAATCGCCATATTTTACCAAGGCTACCATGAGGGTTCCCAGGTCATTGCAGTGGCGCTTGAGCCGTCCCAACTTCTCCTTCAGTGACTTGAACCGGCAATTACGTTCCAGCGTGATAATCGCTTGGCCAGCGTTAATTCGATCGGACGAGTGCAAAACTTCTGAGACCCGGTGCACCCAATGAGTTGTGGACTCGTTCTCACCGTGAACACAAGCACCCAGATCTACAATGGACATGGGCTGTTTGCACGTATCCTTAAAATTGGCTATAAACCGGGCCTTCAACTGATCCCATGACTCGATGGAGTTAGCTGGCAGATTTTTCAACCAAGTGCGGGCTGGTCCTTCCAACATCATCGTGAAGTACTTTGCACAAGCTGCTTCATCCACATCCAGCATCTCCATTGCCATTTCATAAGTCTCGACCCATGCCTCAGGCGGCTGATCCGCCGTATAGTTAGGCCCCTTGCATGGTCCCTTGAAATCCTTGGGCAGACGCAAGTTACGGAGAGCCGGAATAAGGCACGGTACTCCCCAGGAACTGAAAGCAAGCCCGGTGCCTCTGTCAACCGACACTGTTGGCTGCACCGGGGCGGGTTGATAACGATCAAGAGCGCCATCCCTTCGTGCCCTACCCTGGTCCACTACCTCCTGAGCATTGCGACGCCGCGCGCTGCTAGACACCTCTGGTTCGTCCATCCGCCTGCTATAACTTGGGCTCGGATGAGGGGTTGAATGAATTCTATCCCGGCTATATGAATAAGCCTATTGCTGCACTACGGCGGTTTGAAGAAGATCTCTCGCCCGCCGTGTCTCAACTACCTCTACTGAATCTCCTTCCATCGGAATGGCTGCCAAACGTGAGGCCACAGCAATCATGTTATCCAGGAGGCTCGAAAAGTGACCCGGTGGTGTAGGCACATACTGTGGCGGGTTAACTGTCCGTCGGGGTAGCTCCATTGCTCGTGGCTGATCCGGGGCGATCCTAGGCGTTTCGGCTCGGTTTGTGGCTGCCGGATTGCTCGGCCCAGTGCCTGGTGTCTGAAAGAGATTTAACCCTTCGTAAACCGGCAGCAGGCGCGATCGATACTTCCTTCATAACACATCTTCTGACGCGGTCCGATCTAGCATGAGCCGATAATTCTGTGCTTGTATCTGTTGTGATTGAGCATTCAAAGCGGCCTGTTCCTCAGCCATCCTATTATCCTCAGCCACCATGTCCTCCTTAGCCTGCGTAATCTGCTCCTTCAGTCTCGCGACTTCCGCATTGTGCTGATCCTGCGTATCCGGGGTGACCGTCGCGGCTAACAAGGTCGCCCAAGCGTCCATTAAACCGGAGAGAACCTGCGCCGGCCGGCGCGCCGAGGTACCTGCCGCGGCTGCTGATCTGGTAGTCATTGCTGCGGTAGATGAAGACTGCAACACAGGCTGCATGCCGGCCATGTAAACAGCAACCCGGCTCGGCGCTTCAAGGAGGTCCGGAATACTATTGCCATCGGAATATCCCTCGAGCATACCATCATGAATCTTGTACAAGGACTCGGTTTCACCAGTGGATGACTCGCAATCGGAATATACTGCCGTCTCGCCCTCAGACACCGGTTCAGATCCGATCCCATGGACACATCCTACGAACGCACGCTTCACGGCAGGCTTAACCCAGGCTGGACTCGCACGTTGAGCCGTCTCCATGAGGTCGGTGCAGATGTATGGCTCAGGGCCTGGTTCGCCGATCTTGCCAATGAAGACATGAATTCCGCTGAAGGGGACCCAGTACCCATACTCAATTGAGCCGGCTTCGGGGCCCCATCCTTTGTCGTCGATGTAAAGCTTGCCGCGACGACTTTTGGTCATCCGGCCAATCACGTACCCCTTAAGTCCTTCAGAGCAGCCCTTCAAGAACTCGACACCATCGTGCGATAGCCCCACGATGGGCGCCAACTGTCGTGGAATTATCATGTCAGATGTCCTTGTGAAAGGACTTAGTCGTGGAGCCATCGCAACGGGTTAGCTTGAAGGGGTTAAACCAGACAAGGGACACATGAGTTATACTAGTTCGGCCCCTTCGATGAAGGTAAAAGCCTACGTCTAGTTGTGATGGGATTGATTGGGTTTGGATGATCAGGGAGCGGAATACGCTTGCCTGAGTCTCGAGTTGTTGTCTGTTGTCCCCGAACCGCCACCGGGTCGTCCCTTTATATACACAGGTTGACGCCCGGCCGTTTTACAGAGCCCCGAGGCCGACTCATACAAAGTGTCCGGCTTGGTCTCTCCTTTCCTAACTTATACTACAAGTTTACATAGTCATGGCGGTTTACCAAGATGGGCCCTAATCCGCCTTTGGACTTCGGGCTTCTACGCTTCCTTCAGTGAAGCGCCATCTTCGGGATCTTCATGGGCTTCAACATAGTCAAGGGTGAACCGGGCCCTCCTGGCCGGTTTATACTTAGTAGCTATATCCTCCACAGGCTGGCTCTTGCATGAGAGCCCACTTCTCCACTTTTTCCTTGCCTCTCTTTCCTCCACATATGCAAAAATGCCATGTAAAGCGCACTATTGTACTTAGGTTGGTCGTAATGGAGAGTATCATATACTAGTATCATGCATATGATACTTTTGTATGATACTACATCCATAATGCATAGTATCATGTGTTGGTATCATAGGATAGTTTATCTATTGTCATGCATGACACATAGTAGCACATCATTTAATATGATACTATAGTATCATATTATGATACTCAACTCTCTCTTTTCTTCATTTAATTTGACGTCACCTCATCAAGATTGCATAGTTGGCATGCATGATACTACTCCCATTACAAGCAGCCTTACTTGCTCCTACAGGTGCTAAGCTTGCCACATAGGCATAAAGTCTGATGTGGCAAGTTAATCAAGAAGAGAGAGACTAGTTTGGTGACCCAAGGAAGAAATGGTGCTAAGCGCGTGTACCTAGGTGAAAAGACAATTTTGAGTCTATAGCTAATTAAATGAAGCAAACTTAGCAACACCATTTCATTGGAAGAGGTCACTCCTTGGCAAATGCAATAAATACTAGTACTCCCTGTGTCCCATAATATAAGAACATTTTTGGCACTACACTAGTGTCAAAAACGTTCTTATATTATGGGACGGAGGGAGTACGAAGAAAGAGATAGAGAGGAGTAAAAAAATACACTTATAGCCAACCTTATAGCTAACCTTGTTGTAGTATGAGTGACTAAGTGATGACTATGTATGACATGCCAACATCAGATAGCCTAACGCACCGTGTTAAATCTCCAAGGGTGCGACCGCGCGAGCGACGCGACGGTCATGGTAGGCTTGACCATGATATGGGCTGCTGGCAGCCCTTGGATCTGAGATCAAATGGTCGCATGCTAAGTTGCTAAAAATTTGCAGAATAACCCTCCAGGATAGGATATTCACCCATAGGTCTAGAATCACGCCATGCAACCGTTCGATCTCAGATCCAAGGGCTCTCGGAATCCCGTATCATGGGAGAATGGAAAGCCACTACCCTGCCGTTCGCATGCTGGCAGTTCGCTCCTACTCCTCCCCGCACATCCTTCAATACTATGGCGGTTCGCTCCTAGTTGTCCCGTCCATTCACACTACAGCAGTTCCACTAATCCTAACCCTTCTCCCAAATCCATGGCGTCCCAAATCTCCATGATCGGCGGTGAGTACAAGGTTAGAACCATCACCGGCGATGAGTTCGATGTCATCTACGCTCGTTCTTCCGCGATGGTGAAAGGATGCCTTTATCGCTTCAGACACATGTTCGAAGACTCAGATGATGAGCGGGTCGTTGGGCTAGATGTTGAGTAGACCATAGTCCTGGGACGAGAGAAGGATCTAAAGGACGATGAGAGGAAGAAGCCCGCCATGATCCAGGTTTGCGTGCATGACTTATGCTTGGTCTACCACATATGCCATGCCGACGTTGAATGCCTGGATTTTAAGGACTTCCTCGAGAGCAACCTAGTCAAATTCGTTATTGTAGACTTTGTAACGACAAAGAAGTCCTGGGTCGGATAGGCCTCGTTGTAGGCAATACCTTCGACCTCTAGAAGAATCGGCTGGTGTCCTCTCGTCAGCCTTCAATGCTAACCCTGGCAGGAGCCATGGTTCATCCTTCGTACGGTAAACTGGAGAAACCTCCATACATGTTTCATCATTATGCATGGCAGCAGAATGTACTAGATATAGACCACATCCACTACGCTGCAATGGATGGCTACCTTTATTTCAATATCTACAAGGGTTGGATGAAGAGCAAGAGCCAAGTGTGCGGTTCAAGCAAAGAAGTATTGGCCAAGAGGAAGAGGGACAAGGACAAAGTCGAGGACGTGGACGAGGACTCCGAGTAAGGTGGCAGTGTCATTGCTCATGGTGGTTCTAATGCAGTGTCTCCGGAATAGTTGCAAAGTTTAATTTCAGGTGTGCTTAATTTAATTTGAGGGGTGTGTCGTGTTGAGCCCCCAGCAGAACTATGTTATGTTTCTTCTCGTTACTTTAACTCTTCAGTATGTACATACTAGCATTTCTTACATTTCATCTTTTAGTTGGTATAGTACTACCACTCATTTCTACGTACAATATATATGGCCAACATCATATAGCCAGCAGTTTAGTTGTCAAAGAATTTTAGGGTGCTTAGTTTTGTCAAAGAATTCCAGGATGCTTATTTTATTTGAGGGGTGGGTTGTGCTGGACACCATTATTGTGACTAGACTTTTTAATAGTACTATATGCATAATTTGGCGATGAGCGCTCTCTATATGTACCACCTTTTTTAAAAATTTCAAGTTTTGCTCCATGGCGCAATCCATCGATACTACTGCTGTACAAAAGTATACATTTTTTAAAAGGCTAGAGGGTGGGGCAGTCTAGCTCGGTCGGTTTCACGAGAGGCGAGGGCCTTTGTGATTTGACGGCTCATTGCTGCTGTCAAATCGAATAGTACTGCACCGCCCGCTGCATGCCCGACGCCTCCATTAAACCCCTCCGTTAAACCCCGCATGCAAACCAAGAATCCTACTCCGGCCACACGTCCGTTCATGAGCGGGCCGGAATTAAATGCAACACCGGTCGAGCTCCTCCCGTCCGCCCTCAGTTTAAATGAGGCCAGACGCTGGCCAAGCTCCTACCGTTCGCCCTCTATTTATGCGAGGCCAGACAAACAACGGGCAAGAATCACACCCCTCCACCGCTCCCCTATCTCCTCCTTCACCATTTTCTCCACTCTTCTGATGGCTTCCGATGAGCCGTTCTCCGGCATATTACCCGGCTGGGTCGCCTGTCGAGCCCTCCGGATACGAGCAAGGCCGCTCGGTGCTTCACCAACCTTGCTTGGCCCGACGGAGCCAGTTGCCGCCCCAAGTAGGCGCGTGGTTCAGCAACTCGCCGCTCCAGTTCAGCTCGATGAGGAGTGGCGAGTTGCTCCACGCCGGCACGGCGGCGAGCACGCCGGTACGGGCGCTGTCGCTGCCGCGTCATACCGCCCCACCAGTGTATGCGGTGGCCGCGCCTCCCATGCCTGCGGCAGCGCCATGCAGGCAGAGACAGAAGCCGGGTGCGTGGAGAGCGATGAGTCGGTGGCTAGCTTCTCCGTGTCCACCGCCATCATCAAGAAGAAGTAGAACACGGGAGGCCGCCGCCACTTGGGACCCATGAAGGCCATCGCTGAGGCAACGGTCGCAGATCCAGGTGGTTTCTTTGCTGCTTCATCTCTTTCGAGGACCTTCATCGACCCCGCAAGTGTCTAACGGACATGAGGAAGACAAAGGGATCCGCGGGCAGCCATTTAGAACTAAAATAAGTCTAGATACATCCATTTCTAGGACAAGTATTTCCGAACGGAGGGAGTATTAATTATACAAGAGAGCCAGATTGGCACCTCTTAGTTCATGTAAATGTAATGAAATCCATCATGTTTATATGAAGATCCGACTTTTTATGCGAAATCCTTCATGCTTATATGAAATCAGTCCGTGTTTGCACGAATTTCATCTGGTTGGTTAGAGTTGTAAAAATGTATGCCGTTGGCGTTTGATGTCGTCCTCCGCGGAAGGAAACGGGAGGAAATTTGCCGGCTGCCGTTCGAGATGCTCTTTATGCTGGAAATAATAGAGTGACATCCAATCCATTTGAGTTAATTGCCTGTATGATTGTCCCTCTATAAAAAGTTAATTGCATGTACAGTGTACACGTGACTTGCAGGGTGGCTACAACTTCGTATAGAAAATTAAAAAGAAACAAGTCCATCCTTAATCTTGTATTCTAAGTACTCTGTGGGCTCCACTGTCAGTACAGTAGCAAAAGAAGTATATATTAAATAAGTAGAGTAATATATAATATAAAAATCTGAAGTTAAAAGACAGAATTCAAACTCATGTTATCGCGTTGCAAGCATCCTGCGCTAACTAGCCCAGCACATTTTTGTTGTAGACCATGCTGGAGATATATCTCCATGTCTACTCTTATATATACTCCATTCGTTCCTAAATATTTGTCTTTTTCAGATTTCAAATGGACTACCACATACGGATATGTATGTAGACATATTTTAGAGTGTAGATTCACTCATTTTGCTCCGTATGTGTTTTCAGGAAGGGGTGAGATTTGGTCTTGATTTATTTATGAGGTATCCAGATGGCACTGCACCGCCAAGAAAAGAGGGTACCATCAAAATTATGGACTACTTTTTTGAGTATGTTGGTAAGGTCCAGTCATAGTCACTTGTTGAAATCTCTAAAAAGACAAATACTCCCTCCGTCCAGAAATACTTGTCATCAAAATGGATAAAAGGAAATGTATCTAGACACATTTTAGTTTTAGATACATCTCTTTTTATCCATTTTTATGACAAGTATTTTTGGACGGAGAGAGTAGAAAATAGAGTTGGTGATGATGGTGTGCGTGCCATCCTGCAATATAGGCCGTCGGATTTATATCTAACGGATAGGAAAGAAACTATGGCAATTTTGCAAAAATATACCCACACATCTCTCCATGTTTGCAAATAAGGCCTTCCCTCGTTCAGCCTTTTCTCTCACAAGATAAACTACTCATACAAATGCATCTTGATGTTCCGTGCAATGCACGGGCAGCTAGCTAATTTCTTTTTAAATAGTTGCTACGATAATTGGGTTGAAGTGATATATTTTATGTCTGCCCTGAATGATTTCAGATTCACTAGTAGTAACAAAGAAAAGGTTGCCTTGTTAATTAACAGAAAACAGGGTGAAAACTATCACATGAGGCCGGTAAAAACAAGGCATACTGGGTTCAGCGTCATCGTCACTACAGCTGTGTGCGCGCGAGAAGTCTACATATCGAGGGGGCTACCGAGCGAGGCACCGAGACACAATGTTTGAGAGAGAAACCAATTGACAGATTATGATCAGATCGAGTTGTCACCCTTCTGCTGTCATTGTGGGGGGGGGGGAGAGAAAGACGTATCAAGAGTATGCACGGTAGGCACAGAGGCACAACTAGCGAGTGTGTGTGTGTGTGTGTGTGTGTTTGAAAGAGGAGTAGATAGATTATTATCAAGATAGATGTGCCACCCTACTCC
Organism: Triticum aestivum; assembly: GCF_018294505.1. Taxonomy (NCBI): domain Eukaryota; kingdom Viridiplantae; phylum Streptophyta; class Magnoliopsida; order Poales; family Poaceae; genus Triticum; species Triticum aestivum. Next base: position 47,964,725 of record NC_057795.1, read on the forward strand.
TTCGGTGCTGGGGCAGTGACACTCACATATCTCTACTCTTATAAAAAAAAGTTGGTGATGATGGTGTTCCTGCCATCCTGCAATATAGGCCATCCAATTTATATCCAACGGATAGGAAGGAAACTATGGCAATTTTGCAAAAAAGATACCCACACCCCTCTCCGCATTTGCAAATAAGGCATTCCGTCGTTCATCCTTTTGTCCCACAAGATAAACTTCTCATACAAATGCATCTTGATGTTCCGTGCAACGCATGTGCATCTTGCTAGTAGGGAGAAGGAGTTTGTGTGACACATATCTAGCTATATTAAGGGATAGGTAGATAGCATATGTGTGAGAGACATTATTATACTTTGAGACATTAGTGGTTGTGGGTGGGCAGAATTAAAGGGGTGGGCGTGTTAGACATAAAGAGCGTGTGTGTTTCTGTGTGAGAGACTTGTAGGATGGGGTAGAAAGACGAATTTAACCCTGACGGAGGGAGAGAAATACATGAAGTGCGCGTGTGTGATTCCGATGCCCACAGGGAAATGAGATATGTATGCGTGTGAGAGAGATTGCACAATTCATTCATGTATCACTATCTAGCGATCGTGGACGTGCATCGCTTGAACATAAGTCAATATCTACTTCGTATCGTGGCCAAAGGTACAATATCGATTCAACGCTAAAAAGATTGGACACTCACATATCACATTTTTTTCTATTTAAATAAACCTTTTCTGTTGTGCATGCCAAAGTTACAGTGATGTTTCTTCAAACAACCAATGTAGCTATCATGTACATGCACCATTGTTACTCTTGCATTCAAATTCATTAGTCTTGGATGATTTAAGTTTCTATTTTGAAGTAATTTATGTAATATTCATATATGAATTCAACGGGTACGCAATTTATGAAATGGAGGCTATGTAATAATATGAGGTAACACTTTTAAGTAGCTGACTACAATATCCATTTCTTTTTGTGCGCCTCTACACTAACACATCAATGCATTATGTTTAAAGTAAATAACCAGTGGCACTAAATTATCTATTTACATGAGAAATACATAGGCTGAGCGTTTGATCCCTTTTTTGTGAACACGCCACTACACCTGTACGATTGGCCGCACCCGTGTGAACGTCCAAGTTATCGGCGCATCATCCCGAGTTATTGTCTTTTTTTCTGGTGTGGACTTCACACTATTTATTAACTGCTGACGCGTGCCCTGTGTACACAATCTAGCATGACCTTCCCGCTAGCACGGTCCAAAATTAGTTGAAACCGGATACGAACGATCCCGCGGGTGGCAAAATCTCCCGCCTCCTTCTAAAATTTCCGCCACCTTAGTCTTTAGCATGCGAAATCCCCCTTTTGTCCTTGGTGCACGGAGACCAACAGTTACAATACCGCCCTCATCTACATGATAGGCCGGGGCTGCTTTGGTAACTTCCAGTTCCCCCCACTACACGGCACCCCCATTTCCTCTCCCCTCCCGCAAAAACGACTAACTCCACAGCACCAGAGCATCTTACATCACGCCGTCCGTACTTCATCGCCCTTTCTCCCCTCCCCTCTCGAAACCCTAGACTGCTCATCCACCGGCGTACCATAGCCCATTCACTGCCAGCGGCGTCCACCTCACCGGATCTGCTTCTGTGGCCGCATCTACCCCTCCCACCTCCCCTATAAACAAGTAGACTGCTCATCCAGCACTGTACCACAGCCCATTCAGTGTCGGCCTTGTCCACGGCGCTGGATCTGCTTCACCGGTACTCTCGTCAACCGCCGCGCATCTGCAGCGGCTCATTCGTACTCCCCACCGGAGACACTTCGTCCACACCCCCGGAGCCGCCCCACCGACGCCCCTGTCGACGGCCTCTGATCCTCTTCGCCGACACCTTCCTCAACCCTACCAGAGCCGCTTTGCCGACACCTTCCTCAACCCTACCGGAGCCGCTTCGCCGACACCATCGTCAACCCTAACGGAGTAGCTTCGCCTATACCATTCTCAACCCTACCGGGGCCGCTTTGCCAACTCACAAGTCCACGACCTCAGATCCGCTTCCTCGCACCCTCATCCAACCTACCGGAGCAGCTTCTGACGCCACGTCCATGACCGTAGATCCGCATCGTCGACACCACCCTTAACCCAACCATTGGAGCAGCTTCTGACGCCCCATCCACGGCCGCAGATCCGCATCGTCGACACCATCCTTAACCCAACCACCGGAGCAGCTTCCGACGCCCCGTCCATGGCCGCAGATCCGTGTTGTCGACACCATCCTTAACCCAACCACCGAAGAAGCTTCACCTACGCCCTCGTCCACGGCCACAGATCCGCTTCACCCACACTGTAGTCCACCCTACCGGAGCCGCTCCACAAACACCCTACTCGACAGTTCTAGATCTCCTTACCGGACCTGACAGCCAGCGCAGCGTCATCACCCTTGACATTTCTAACCTGATTCCCACCGTCTAGAGAGATGCCAAGCACCCGCCACGGCTTAGGTACTTGTCACCTTTAAACCCGTCCAACATCACCTGCCCGATGTACTTCAAATATACTAATCGGTCGCTGTTACCTGTTATGCAGCTGGCAAAAACTACAAGGACGATGTTTCTTCTGGATCTAACAGCTTGGCCAACCAAGATCCTGGACTGAGGCATTGCTATGATCTTGTAAGCACGTCTCTCTCTCTTGTATTGTTCTGTGCATGCCAGCGTGCTTTGCTAGGATTTTCGACCAGTAATCCCTTTGTGCAGACAATTATTTCTACTACTTGCTGCTAAATTAGATATGTAGATGTCATACATGATACTAACTCATGCCTCCGTTCCTAAATATAAATCTTTCTAGAGATTCCACTATAGGCTACATACGGAGCAAAATGAGTGAATATACACTCGAAAATGCATCTATATACATCTGTATGTGGTCCATACTGGAATCTCTACAAAGACATATATTTAGGAACAGGGGCAGTACATTACACAAAATCGTAGGTGGCATGTTGGAATTCCAGTGCACTACATTAGGCTCCCTTAGAGTGCCTGCTAGTCCAGCATACAGAGTCATGGCTAGTTTATGGTACGCACACAATTGTTAATTGGTGGTTTAAATATGTGCAAAGGATATGCAATGTAGTATCATGTAGAGATGTCTGAGCCATTTCAACTTGCAGATAGGGTTACACAATGAAAAAGTACAAGATGTATGTGGCAGTTTCATGGAACATCGCAAAGAAAGGAGAGGCAGCGGTGAGCCTCTACAGTGTGCTATGGTACGTCACTCCTCCATTGCAATCATCATGACATGTTATTTGTATGCCAGTTCTATTAGCCAAGTTTCTTAGGGACAGTTATTACGAGTTATCCTAAGAAAATAAGCACCTGTGAATATAAGCTCCATGTAATAAGCCAACCAGTTCTTTTCATTGTGTTTTCAGCTTATCTTTGGTATGATTAGTGGAAAGTCTAGATTGCATTATATTTTTTTCATTTTGCTGCCCATATGGAAATTAATTTGACTTGCAAACATCACAAATTGAACCCAGTGCAGTAATTAATATGATGAGAAAACAGACCATCACTATTTGCTCAAAATGCAAATACAAAGATACCATCTACTTGGCACAATCTACTTTGGTCAATGTTTTCTATAGAGATCCCATTGCCTAATTTAAACGAAGAACGCATGACCCACATTTAAATGACGAACAATTATTTATTGAAATTCGATGGTCCAAGTGGCTGATTATTATCATATAGCAGCACCACCTGAAAGCATCATATAGCAGCAGCAGCAGCTCATAGCAACTCATCATACAGCAGCAGTAGTCTACAATTCATCATATACCAGTAGCAGCTCATAGCAATTCATCATATAGCAGCAGTAGGAGTAGCTCATAGCAATTCATCATATAGCAGCAGCAGGAGAAGCTCATAGCAATTCATCATATAGCAGCAGCAGGAGCAGCTTATAGCAACTCATCATATAGCAGCAACAACAGCTCATAGCAATTCATCATATAGCAGCAGCAGCTCATAGCAACTCATCATACAGCAGCAGCAGCTCATAGCAATTCATCATATAGCAGTAGCACAAGCAGCTCATAGCAATGCATCATATAGCAGCAGCAGAAGCAGCTCATAGCAATTCATCGTATAGTGGATCAAAATGAAAATTTGGCAAAAAATCAGAGGAGATCCTCACCTTGTTGGATGAGCTCATCCTTCAATAGCACCTCAAGGCCATGGCCTGGGAGGAGGGGAGGGGGAATAAGGTGCCTTCTGCCGCAGTGTGGCATCAGCCGTAGTTGTGCAGCGCCCGCCGGAGTAGTGCATTGGAAGAAACACAGTGGAGCAGCTGCTAGAGACCATGAGAATGAGGGGCGGTGATGTCTACTACACAACCTTCTTCTTGTAGACGTTGTTGGGCCTGCAAGTGCACAGGTTTGTAGGACAGTAGCAAATTTCCCTCAAGTGGATGACCTAAGGTTTATCAATCCGTAGGAGGCGTAGGATGAAGATGGTCTCTCTCAAACAAACCTGCAACCAAATAACAAAGAGTCTCTTGTGTCCCCAACACACCCAATACAATGGTAAATTATATAGGTGCACTAGTTCAGTGAAGAGATGGTGATACAAGTGCAATATGGATGGTAGATAAAGGTTTTTGTAATCTGAAATAATAAAAATAGCAAGGTAACTAGTGATAAAAGTGAGCGTAAATGGTATTGCAATGATAGGAAACAAGGCCTAGGGTTCATACTTTCACTAGTGCAAGTTCTCTCAACAATAATAACATAGATAGATCATATAACAAGCCCTCAACATGCAACAAAGAGTCACTCCAAAGCCACTACTAGCGGAGAACAAACGTAGAGATTATGGTAGGGTACAAAACCACCTCAAAGTTATTCTTTCGGATCGATCTATTAAAGAGTTTGTACTAGAATAACACCTTAAGACACAAATCAACCAAACCCTAATGTCACCTAGATACTCCATTGTCACCTCAAGTATCAGTGGGCATGATTATACGATATGCATCACATAATCTCAGATTCATCCAACCAACACAAAGTACTTCAAAGAGTGCCCCAAAGTTTCTACCCGAGAGTCAAGAACGTGTGCCAACCCCTATGCATAGGTTCATGGGCGGAACCACAAGTTGGTCACCAAAACATACATCAAGTGGCACATGAAATCCCATTGTCACCACAGATAAGCACGGCAAGACATACATCAAGTGTTCTTATAAAAGACTCAATCCGATAAGATAACTTCAAGAGGGAAACTCAATTCATCACAAGAGAGTAGAGGGGGAGAAACATCATAAGATCCAACTATAATAGCAAAGCTCGGGATACATCAAGATTGTGCCTTAGAGGGAACACGAGAGAGAACACGAGAGAGAGAGAGATCAAACACATAGCTACTGCTACATACCCTCAGCCTCGAGGGTGAACTACTCCCTCCTCGTCATGGAGAGCGTCGGGATGATGAAGATGTCCACCGGTGATGGGTTCCCCCTCCGGCAGGGTGCCGGTACGGGCTCCCGAGAGGTTTTTGGTGGCTACAGAGGCTTGCGGCGGTGGAACTCCCAATCTATCTTTATATTCGATGTTTTTAGGGTACATAGGCTTATATAGGCGAAAGAAGTCGGTCAGGGGGTGCTCGAGGGGCCCACGAGACAGGGGGCGCGCCCAGTAGGGGGGGCGTGCCCTGCTATCTCCTGGGCTCCTCGAGTATTTTCTGACATGAACTCCAAGTCTCCAGGATGATAATCTTCCAAAAAATCACGTTGCCGAAGGTTTCATTCCGTTTGGACTCTGTTTGATATTCCTTTTCTTCGAAATACTGAAACAGGCAATAAAACAGCAATATGGGCTGGGCCTTCGTTTAATAGGTTAGTCCCAAAAGTAATATAAAAGTGTATAATAAATCCCATAATCATTCAAAATAGATAATAAAATAGCATGAATGCTTCATAAATTATAGATACGTTGGAGACGTATCAACATCCCCAAGCTTAATTCCTACTCGTCCTCGAGTAGGTAAATGATAAAAGAAAGAATTTATGAAGTGTGAATGCTAGAAGGTGCACAAGTTTGATCAATGATAATTTCAATCACCTTTTCTAGCATGATTATATGTCATAACAGTAGTTCATCTCATAAAACTTTTCATGATAAAGTAACAAGCAATTCACATGTCAAAGCATAGACCATAAACTTTCTTGAAAACTAGCAAACTTCATTCTTACTCATTAAACAATTGCAATTCATCTTACTTTCAGGAAGAGTCTATGTCAGAGCTTTAATTTAGCAAACTTCACATACTCAACTATCATATTGTCTTCTACAATTGCTAAGACTCACGCAATACTTGTGGTTATGAAGTTTTAATCAGACACAAAGAAAGATTGGGGCTTATAATGTTTCCTCCAAACGTATTCACCTTTGGGTGATGTCAACAATAATAGTTCATGCTAACGTACATCCAATTGGATATATATCAGGATCACCCTAACACAAAGTGCTTACCAAAGGATAAAATGAAAAAGGGAAAGGTGAAAATCACCTTGACTCTTGCATAAAGTAAAAGACATAAAGTAAAAGATAGGCCCTTCGCAGAGGGAAGCAGAGGTTGTCATGCGCTTTTAGGGTTGGATACACAAAATCATAATGCGAAACAACGTCACTTTATATTGCCCCTTGTATATGGACCTTTATTATGCAGTCCGTCGCTTTTATTGCTTCCATAACAAGTTCGTACAAAGCTTATTTTCTCCACACTAATAAGTCATGCATATTTAGAGAGCAATTTTTATTGCTTGCACTGATGACAACTTACTTGAAGGATCTTACTCAATCCATAGGTAGGTATGGTGGACTCTCATGGCAAAAACTGGGTTTAAGGATATTTGGAGGCACAAGTAGTATCTCTACTTGGTACTAGGAATTTTTGGTTAGCATGAGGGGGAAAGGCAAGCTCAACATGTTTGAATGATCCATGACAATATACTTTAACTGAGGTGTGAGAAAACATAACCCATTACATTGTCTTCCTTGTCCAACATCAACTCTTTAGCATGTCATACTTAATGAGTGCTCACAATTATAAAAGATGTCTATGATAATATATTTATATGTGAAATCTCTCTTACTTCAATATTCTTTCATGAATTGTTCAAATGACTAATACAATGCTTGCTAACCGTCAATAAATTTACAACCTCTACTCCTTAGATGTGAAGTCATTACTCCCCATGGGATAAGCAAATGAAACATATATAATTTCAGATTTATGACAATCAACTCATTCAACAATTTACTCATAGGATATAAGTGAAGCACACGAGTAAATGAAAAACTACTCCAAAAAGATATAAGTGAAGATCAATGAGTAGCTAAATAATTATGCAACTATGTGAAGACTCTCTCTCATTTAAGAATTTCAGATCTTGGTATTGTATACAAACAGCAAGCAAGGCAAAACAAAATGACATTGCAAGGATAGCACAACTCATGTGAAGAAGCAAAAAACTTAGGCTCAACCGATACTAACTGATAGTTGTTGAAGAAGAAAGGTGGTGTCGGGGGTTGGGTACGACATATGCCAACGGATGGCTTATCATGGTGGGAGCGAGTAGAACGTCGCCGGTGCCTGGAAGCGGGATGAGGCGTAGACACGTACGCCGGCGAACTTTACCCAGGTTGGCGGCCCTCCGTGGAGATAATACCCCTACTCCTGCTCTGCGGGGTCTCCGCATGATCACTAATGCACTAGTGCTACAAGTTGCTCCTTGAGCTGTATCTGGAGGTAGGAGAAGGCAAGCCTAGCTCTCCCTGCCCTAGGTAACTGGCTAGTTCTATCTAGGTTGGAACCCTTTGCATGGGTGGCCTAGGGGGTTTATATAGGCCTACCCCCCTAGGGGTACAATGGTAAACCGTCTGGGTGCTGGGCCCGGCTGTCAGAGTCTCCAGCCTCCGGCTTCTCCGCCGACCATTGGGGGCCGCCGCCTGGTGGGCCCCACCGACTGGTTGGTGGCTGCTTACTGTAGCCGTGTCGTTGATGACGGGGGCTTGGTCATCTTAGTGTGGCTACAGTCCCACCGCCTGGTGGGAGTCCACTATAGCACACCTAGTCTCGTCAGCTTAATGGCATGCTTGGCTCGGGGAAAGGGACGCCCGCCTGCTGGAGGCCCCCCCCTCCCCCCCCCCGAATCCGTCTGGTTGAGCTTCCACCGTCTTCTGCGGGGTCACTGCCCGATAGGGCCCGCCACCGGCAGGCCGTACCGACAGGCCGTCGTGGGGAACAGGACTCCGCCTGCTCGGAGCGACGTCAGGGGAGACATGGCACAGTGCCCCGTCGTGCGGAGATCTCCACCTGTACGGAGCACTGTAGCCACGCCTGCCCCGAGCGTCGGAGGCGACATGCTTCACTGTAGCCATGCTCTGTCTTGTACTCTCGATGGGGGCTCGGCCGCTCTGGAGTTGTGAGGTAGCCGCCTGCCTGATGCCGCCCTCTCTGGAGGCCGGCCAGCAGGAGCCGATCACTCGGAGTGTCGTAGGCTTGGGTCAGCCACCCTCTGGCAGCCGGCCGTTGAGCCAGCCGGCTCCCTGAGGGCGGAGCTTCAGCTTGGGGTTCAGCTAGGCGGAGCTGGCCCAAAGTCTTGATAAATCCAGGGACTCGGGTGAGCCTACCCGTGGCCTATTACTCCGACAGTAGTCCCCGAAGCCGGTGAGGCGTTGCAGTCGAGTGGCAGCAAAGTCTCAGCGGCTTCCCCTCCTCTTCGGGCTATGAGAAGGCATTGGTCCTCCATGCGGCCCGCCAACTGCCGAGGCCGGCCTTGTCCAGGCGGAGCTTGCATGGTTGGTTTTGAATTTCGAGGAGGGAAACAGGTAGCATGCCTGCTGAGCTTCCCAGGCCGCCGCCCGCCACAGGCACGCCACGTGGCGCACGTCAGCCCGGTCAGCCTGCCACCCCACACCCTCGACGGGACGTGACACTGGGCCGGGCCCGCCACTACCGTGCCTCGGTAATTGGGAGGATCTGCTGCGCCGAAGGGGGCAGTTGCCATTCCCATGACCATTTATGGCATGGTGAATGCGGGCGGTAAGTGGGGGTCGTGGGGTCGTGGGTGCAGTTAATCCCATGACCCACGTCCCGCCCCCTCGGCTTCGTAGCCCGGGGGCTATAAGTAGGGAGATGGGAGAGGTGCGACAAAGCTCTTGCGCTCCTCCCACTCTTCTTCTTCTGCTGCTTGCTCCTCCATCGCTGTTGCTGTTGTTCGGTGCTGCCGCAGTGCTACCGCCATCGTCCGCCGCCGACGCACTTCTCCTCCCCACGCAGCCAACTGGAAGCCATGGCGCGCGAGAGGGGCGGCGACTGGGACGGATCGGCCGTGATCGAGGATCACATCTCCTTCCTCCGCAACACGCGCCGGATACCCAGCGCGGCCTTCGTTAAGGCGCGGGTGCCGCCGGAGACAGAGATCTCGCCGGCACCGCGTGGAGATGAGCGGGTCGTCTTCCGCTCGCACTTCCTCCGCGGCTTCGGCCTCCCGGTGAGCGGCTTCTTCTGCTCTTTGCTCGAATTCTACCATCTTCAGCCTCACCACCTCACGCCCAATGCCGTGACTCTACTCTCCGCCTTTGTCATGGTGTGCGAGGGCTACCTCGGCATCCTCCCCACACTCGAGCTGTGGGGAGCGTTCTTTTATGGGAAGCTCGGCACCTCCGCCAGGGAGACGGCGACCGAGTGCAGGGGCTTTGTCGCCATGCGCCAACCGACGAAGCGGAATGCTTTCCCCGTCATCAAGCTGGCGCAGTCGGTGAAGATGTGGCAGCAGTCCTACTTCTATGTTGAGAACGTAGATCCGGCTGCCGACTTCCTCAACCTGCCGGCCTACGAGGCCGGCCCCCCCACCGGGGATCGGCCCACCTGGGGGTACAAACCGAAGCCGATGTCGGCGGACGCGGCGGACGCCATCGGCTGACTCCGAGTGCTCCAGGAGTCGGAGGGCCTCGTGGCCTCCGACCTCCTCGTCGCCTTCGTCGAGCGCCGGGTCCTCCCGCTCCAGAGCCGCCCTCATCCGATCTTCCAGATGGGCGGACACCGCGATCCGTGCCGGCTGTGCACGAAGGGGATGCCGCCTGCCGAAGTTGCATGGATGGTAAACGAGATCTCTGACCTCAAGGTGTCGGAGGAAGAGTGGCGGTACGGGAAGTGGCCGTACTCCCGCCACAATTCACCGCCTGCTATAAGTTTCTTCATTTTGTCCTTTGATCTGTTTTGTTCAGCTTCGTTTCTCGTCGTGATGCAGCTCTTTCTTGGTTGCAGATTTACATGTCCGTGGCAACGGCCGCCCTCCTGGGGGCGGGTGATGACTTCCAACCGGACAGGGCGGCGAGCGACTTGGACGACCCTGACTTGGGGGAGGCCGCCCAGGCAAACAACGCAACAGGCGGCAGCGGTAGAGTAGATGGCAGTGGTGGAGCTGGCGGCTTCGAGGAAGGCGGCGGCGTGGGGACTTGGCACGCTGACGACGAAGATGAAGACGAACCGCACCCTGCCTGGAGCTCCGCCACTACCGGCGCGGCCCCTCTTCCGGGCCGCCCGCTTGTGGCAGCAAGCGCAAGCGAAAGCAGGGTGCTGCCCTATTCGGCAGCGCCTCGAAGAAGCCCAAGAACCCGGCCGCGGCGACCAGGCGGAAGGAAGCCGTCACCAAGCTGGCCCAGTATCAGAGGCAGCCGAAGGTGCCCGTTATGGTGTCGGCGTAAGTATCCTTTCCTCACTTCTTGGCTTCTCGTCAATTTGGCGTGAGAGCCCTCTAACTTGTCTTCTTATTTCAGGGCCCCACTAACCCTTGAGAAGTCGAGCGCTGCCTCGGTCCTTAGGTCGGCAGCGACCTCCTCGTCCAACCGGCGGATCGACCCGGCCGCCGATCTCCGGGAGGCGACAGAGCGGAATGCACGGGAGGCGCGTGAGGAAGAGGCCGACCGCCTGGCCAAGGAGCAGGCGGACAAGGCCGCCACGTCTGCTGAGGTAGCGCTGGCGCAGGCCGAAGCCCAAGCCGCGGAGAAGGAGCGGCTTGCGGAGGCCATACGCCACCAAGAGTCGCTGCTCGTGGCACCCCTGAACACCACGCCGCCTCCGCCTGACTTCGAGGCGACGGCCGGAGGAGCCGGCGATGACCACCCAATCCGGGAGCGGGAGGGCGGCGACGTAGCCATGCCGGACGTCTTCGTGCCACCGCATCCGCCTCCGTCGCCTCCGCCAGCCAGCGAGCCGTGGGACGAGCAGCCGGTAGCACCGCCGGTGCCACCGGTCGACAACACGGTGGTGATGTACCTGATTCCTACGGCCGCACACCCACGTGTCGCCATCTGGAGAAGGCGGCCTCAGCACCGCGGCCGCAGGAGGTCGGCGCCTCAAGCCCGTTAGTCCCCGACACTGAGGCGACCAGCGTCGCACCCGTGGGTTGGATACACGGGGGTGGGACGGGCATCTTGAACCAGGCCTCTCTTGATGTCTAGGCCAAGCTCCAGGCAGAAGCGGAGGCCCTCAGGCGCTGCAACGAGGCCTTCTTGGAGTCGTGAACCACCATCCGCGTAAGTCATCTTTGGCTTTCTTCTTCGGACGATGCTCTTGCTTCTCTCATGGTGGCGCGCAAGCGCACCCACTGGGTATAGTCCCCAAGTTCCGGGCCGGCTGCTGAGCAGGCGGGTCGGAAATTTATCTTGCAATTTGTCAACTACTGATTTCGCCTAATATCTTTTCTGCAGGACTATCACAATCTCCGTGCGACCGCCTACAACTCCAGGGTTCGGGAGCTGGAGACGCAGACTGCCCATCTGGCCGAGAGCCGGAGTAAGTTTCTATCTTCCTTTCTTTGCAGGGGCGCGCTGGCGCACCCGCGGGCTGTAGTCCCCGAGGTTCGGGCCGACTGTCGAGCAGTCGGGCCGAATCTCCTCAGTTGTTTCTTTTCTTTGTGTTATTCGCTTGACTGATGCCTTTTTCTTCTCTTTCTTTCTTCAGAGGCCAATGCCGCCCTGCAGCAGCAGCTGGGCGAAGCCAACACCGCCCTGCGTGGCAAGGAGGCGGAGTGCAGCAAGTTGGCCGAGGAGCAGGATCGCCTGGTTGCTCAACTTGCCGAGCAGGCGGAAGCCCTTAAGGCGGCCCAGCTGAAGGTGAAGACGACGAAGACCAACCTCCTCACTGAGTTTGAGACTGAGCGCTCTGCTTGGTCCGACAAGGAGGCCCAGATGACGGCCTGCTTCAGCAGCATTGAAGATTTGGTCGATGGTAAGTCTCATTCTCTTGATTTCTTGTTTTGGACTGTCAGCCCTTGCTTATAGCCTTGGCCTTTTTTCTTCTTCTGCCCGGGAAGACTTCTTCCCGGGCCATTCTGTAGCCGCAATCCAAATGATCGATGCCCAGCGCGAGGAGAAAAGGGCGGAGGGTGCGCAAATCACCGCTGATGCTCCCCGGACTCTTGGCGAACAAGTCCTCAACATTCAGGCCCGGCTTTAGCCTGCTCATCGCACGCTACGTCGCCTCCAGCACATCGGAGCCCAGGCGGTCTCTGCCCTCTGTCCGTGCTTGCCGGCTCCGCGCACCCCAAGTCGGACTGCCGACTGGCTGGAGCTGGCTGTCGGCCGCCTGGAAGCCTGGAAAGGCTCAGCAGCCCGGGCAGGGGCGCGCCGGGCCTTGGAATTCGTCAAGGCATGGTACCCTGGGCTAGATCTAACCCAGTTGACCACGTTCCGGCTGGAAGCGCAGGAGGAGCTAGCGGCAGTAGAAGCTGAGCTCATCAACAGGGCGGCGGCGATCACCGACTTCATCGACACCAGCGTATTTGTCCCGGAGGTTGGCGAGGAAGGTGACGAAGCTCCGCAAGAGTGGCTCGGGTTAAACCCGGAGGACAGCGAAGATTCAGCCAAAGTCATCGACTCTAGCAACGAAGGGGAAGACGGGAAGGAGGAAGAGGAGGAGGAGGAGGAGGAGGAGGAGGAAGATGAGGAGAGAGACATCGATCTTCCGGAGGTCGGGGCGGACAGTCAGCCCCAACCTGACCGGGCCTCAAGTAACGAGCCACGCACCAAGGTGCCGACCGCTACTGAAGGCATCCAGGTGGGGGCCGACCAGCCACCCGTTCCTCCGACGGGCGCCACCGACTTCGTCCTCCAGCCCTCCGCCACCCCGCCTTTAGCTGGTGATTCCTCCGCTCAGATGGAGCCGCCTGCCGCGCCAGGCGGCGCAGCCGACTCCAGCGTCCAGCCAGAGTCTTCTGCCACACCATCCAGCGCTGCCCAGTCGGATCCTTCTGCTGTGCCAACCGGCGCCGCCCAGTCGGAGTCTTCTCCTGCGCCAACCGGCGCCGCCCAGCTGGAGTCTTCTGCTGCGCCTTAGGATTTTACGTGCTTTCTGCTCTGAACATTTTGTTAAATTCGCGCAATTCCACCCGCGGGCCAGCCCGCGGGCTGTATATCAAAACTTTGTTTGAATGCCGGCCAGAGGCCTTTATCTATGTAAATATTTTATCACTGCTTATGCTTGCTGTGCCGACCTCCAGCCTTTCTTCCCTTTTTCTCCTTGGTTTTTTCCTTTGCCGCCCTCCCTTGGCTATGCTCTTACCAGCCGAACAGCCGCTCTGCGGACTGTGGTTGGGTTGAGTACTTTAGCTATTTTGTGGGGGGGGAGGCTAGTACTTAGCCATTCAGAGTTTTTTGGAAATGAAAGCGGAGGCCGGCCGTTTGGCTGCCAAGTAGCAGGACGGCTAGGTGCAATGCTGCCCTCTACTATATGCGTTTTTCTTCCTTAGTTGTTTTTTTGTGTGGGGCACTGTTTTGCAACCTTTGCCCGCCATACAGTTGCTCTATGAGCTGTGGTTTCTAACAAAGGAAGTTTTTGGTGCCGGCACACTACTTGTCCGGCTGCAGGAGGTGGCATATTGTAGAAGGCGATGAGGCTCCGGGCCGACTGGTCGAACCCGGTGCTAGGCGGAAAAAATAAAACTACACCTTCTCATAGGCATAACACTTATCATATAGATAAAAGAGGGCAGTCCCCGAGTTCTTCTCGGAGGACCCGGAGTCTTTATACATAGTACAAAAAGGTAGCTTGATACATATTGCTTTTAACTGTAAAACCTTCAGAGGAGGTTTGCGTTCCATGGCATCTCTGTCTCTTTGCCTGAATCATCTCTCTTCCGTGCTCTGGGCTTCTGGGCATCGATCAGATAGTAGGCATCATTGCCCAACACTTCGATGATGAAAGGTCCTTCCCAAGGTGCCGAGAGTTTGTGCTGTCCGGCTGTTCGCTGGATCAGCCGGAGCACAAGGTCTCCCTCCAGGAAGGATCTTGGCTTCACCTTGCGGTTATAGTATCGGCGCAGACTCTGCTGGTAGATGGCCGACCGGCTGAGTGCCAACAACCGGCCTTCCTCCAGCAAGTCGACGCCGTCTTCTCGCGCCTCCTTGGCGTCCGCCTTGGTGTATATGGTGACTCTTGGGGAGTCGAACTCAATATCTATCGGGATGATGGCTTCTGCACCGTAGACGAGGAAGAAGGGCGTGAAGCCGGTCGACTTGTTCGGAGTTGTGCGCAAGCTCCAGAGGACGGCCGGCAGCTCGTCGAGCCAGCAGCCGGCCGAATGCTCCAGAGGCTCGACCAGTCGGGGCTTGAGGCCGGACAGAATGATGCCGTTTTCACGCTCTGCTTGGCCATTTGACTGTGGATGGGCAACGGACGCTAAGTCCAGGCGGATGCCCTGTGTTGCACAGAAACAAGCCAAGGCTCCTTTGGCGAAGTTGGTGCCGTTGTCGGTGATGATGCTGTATGGTATGCCGTATCGCGTGGTGATGTCGGCGATGAAGGTCACAACAGTCGGCCCATTCAGCTTCTTGATCGGTTTTGCCTCTATCCACTTGGTGAACTTGTCCACAACAACAAGTAAGTGAGTCATACCACCACGGGCCGTCTTGAATGGTCCTACCATATCCAGCCCCCAAACAGCAAAGGGCCAGGCTATGGGAATGGTCTTGAGTGCAGAAGCCGACAGGTGTGGCTTGGGACGGAACATCTGACACCCTTGACACTTCTGAACTAGCTCTTTGGACTCTTCTATGACAGTCGGCCAGAAGAACCCATGGCGGAAAGCCTTGGCCACAAGTGATCTTGAAGCCGCGTGGTGGCCGCACTCGCCTTGGTGGATATCCCTGAGTATTGCTTGGCCTTGGTCCGACTTCACACAACGCTGATAAACCCCTGTGACACTTCATCGCACCAGCTCTCTGTTGACTATGGTGTAGGCTGCCGCTCGCCTTTGCACTTGTCGGGCTGAGGTCTCATTAGTCGGCAGCTCTTTATTCACCAAGAATTTGAGGATTGGCTGAGCCCATGAAGGGGACGCAATTTCTTCGACTGCCACTACTGCAACTTGTATGAGGGCAGTTGGGCCGGGAGGCGGTGGGTTGGCAGCTGCTTCCGCCTGCTGTGTTGAAGAAGTCCCCGGGCTGACTGCTGAAGTCCCCGGGCCGAGCTTTGGAGTCCCCGGGCCAGGTGTGGCTGTAGCAGTCCCCGGGCCACCTGTCGAAATCCCCGTGCTGGCCTTTGGGATCGTTAAGTCGGATTCGATTGCTTTGGGGGGCGGGAGGGCACGAAGATGGAGTCTGAATCAGGAGACGGCTTGACAGACGGCTTCAGAAGGCGGCGTAGGGCGACGCTGGCTGGTATTGCTTGTCGGGTGGAGCCAATTCGTGCCAAGGCATCTGCTTGCTCGTTGTCGTTTCTTGGCACGTGAAGGAACTCGCACCCATCAAAGTATCCGATGAGTTGTTGCACGAGGAAGTGGTAGCTTTCCATGTTTGCATCCTTGGCGTCCCAGTCGCCTAACAACTGCTGGACCACCAAGTCGGAGTCACCGTAACACAGGATCCGGCGAATGCCGAGTTCCTTGGCAAGCCGGAGCCCGTGTATGAGTGCCTCATATTCAGCTACGTTGTTAGAGGCGGAGAAGTGGACTTGCAACACGTATTTGAGCTTGTCACCCTTGGGAGAGGTGAGGACAACGCCGGCTCCCAGACCAGTGCGCATTTTTGAACCATCAGAATGCATCCGCCAATGAGTGGAGTCCGGTGCAGGTGGCAAATACTGGGTCTCGGCCCAGTCGACGAGGAAGTCGGCCAGCACTTGTGACTTGATGGCGGTGCGAGGCTGATAGTAGATGGTGTAAGGGGCCAGATCAATAGCCCACTTGGCCACTCGGCCAGAGGCGTCTTGGCTCCCAATGATCTCAGCAAGCGGAGCCATGCAGACGACGGTTATTGGGTGCTCTTGAAAGTAAGGCTTCAGCTTCTTGGCGGAAAAATGCACACCATAACACATCTTCTGGTAGTGTGGGTAGTTTTGCTTGGAGGCGGACAGTACTTCGCTCAAGTAATACACCGGTCTTTGGACCGGCAATGCTCTGTCTTCCTCCTTGTTGTTTGTGTATGCTTTATTAACACCTGTGCCGAACCATAATGCCTAGTGGGTATAATCGGCTGTAATTTCTTTATTGTATAGTGTAGGATTATTCTACCTTTCTATGCCTTGATCTCTTTGTTGTATAGTGTATGCTTTTTAGAGGTGATAGTATTGAGTAGGGTAATTCTTTAAATATGCTATATCGTTCAAACAGGGGCCAATTCACCCGACCATGGCCCTTCACGGGTCGTACAATCCATGGGTCATGTATGGGCCGCCGGATCCATGGGCCTTCATTGGGCCGTCGGTTCCATGTGCCTTCAATGGCCCGTCGGATCCATGGGCCTTCAATAGGCCGTCGGATCCATGGGCCTTCAATGGGCCGTCGGATCCATGGGCCTTCTACATCTCGTAGGATCCATGGGCCTTCTACGTCTCGTAGGATCCATGGGCCTTGTAAGGGCCGACTCATTTATGGGTATTGTACGGGCCTTTAATGGGCCGTAGACGGGCCTTTAATGGAAATCGTACGTTTTATGGGCTGACCATAACGGGCCGTTAATAGGCCGTATTTGGTGAAGCTATGAAAATGGCCCAACAGATTAACGGTCCACAAACGGGCCGACTCTAACGATGGGCTGAATTTGGCCCACAAGCAGAAAATGACAGTAACGGGCCGTAAGTAACCGAATGCTGCAAATGAGCCCGAGAATAAATGGGCCCTCAGAAGGCCGAAAGATAACTTGGGCTAGAAACGGCCCAATGGAATAACGGGCCGTTAATGGGTATAAAGTGATACACTGTTCATTACGGGCCAGTTTCACCACGGGCCCTTTATGGGCCGATAGTTACAAAGGCCCTCATATGGGCTAAAAGACGTCATGGGCCATACATGGGCCAGAAGTGAAAACAGGCTGGAATCATATTTGTCAGGACCCCGATCCTAAGTCACAACGATCTAGCATGTAACACATCATATCACTTTGCGGCCTCACGCACGGTATTCCCACGGGTGCCACCTTACCTGGCCCGGGACCGTTTGCGCCTTTTGGCTCACGTATATGATAGTGCCGCTAGCATCCATATGACAAAGAACCCGGGCTGACATGGCTAGTCGTGAACCCAAAGTGGCACTAACTTACAAGGACAGGCATACATGACCCAACAACGAACGTGCCGGTCATCAGCGAGTGAATCTAGGCTGTAGCACTGGGCTAGCAGGACTCCGGTGAACCGGGCTGTAGCGGGCTAACAGGACTCCGGAATTCATCGCGTGACATTTCCCCGAGGGGACAGACACAGGAACGAAGAAGGACACATGCCGGCCAGCCTAAGTGTTCCGGAGTAGTAGCAAGCTACCATGGCTCAGTGGAAACACTAGGAGACATTTCCCGGTAAGAGAGGCTACTAAGGATAAACAACTAGATAGTCAGATCCCACACATACCAAGCATTTCAATAACATACACACAATATGCTCGATATGTTCAAATACAACATGGCATCACAACATGACTCTACAACTCAAGCATTTTATTCAATAGGCTCCGAGGAACGAGATATTACAATCATGGGTCTCATGACCCAACAATCAGAGCATACAAGTCAAAGCACATGCGGAAGCTTAACATGTCTAGGTACAGACATCTACAAATGAAAAAGGCTGAGAAGCCTGACTATCTACCAGATCCTGCCGAGGGCACAAGATCGTAGCTGAGGTAACAAGCTAAACGTCGAAGTCCACGCGGAACTACTAGCGAGACTGAAGTCTCTCTGCAAAAACATAAATTAAGCAACGTGAGTACAAATGTACCCAACAAGACTTACATCAGAACTAACTACATATGCATCAGTATCAACAAAGGGAGTGGTGGGGTTTAACTACAGCAAGCCAGCTTTGACTCGGTGGCTAACCTGAACTACGACTGCAAGTAACTCTTTTGAGGTGGCGCACACGAGTCCACATATTCACCATATCAATACACCACTATGGATCCGCTCCCGTCTCCCTACGAGAACGCCATCCATAGCACTCACGCTTATCTTGCGTATTTTAGAGTATCCACTTCAAGTTATCTATGAACTGTACAGGCAACCCAAAGTCCTTTTCCGCGGACACGGCTATTCGAATAGATAATGTTAACCCTGCAGGGGTGTACTTCTTCACACACGCTCTCACCACTTACCGCCGTTTACACGACATGTACTCGGCAACCTTCAAGCGGAAGCCCAGCGAGGGTGTCGGCCACGACCTGACTAACCACACAAGTCTCTCATCCAGGTTTATCGCCTATTCGGGTTCCATCCGCAAGGAGATCTGGCCGGGGTGTCGCTCACGGCCCCAAACGATGTGAGCAGGGTTCCCAAGCCCACCATCCGGGTGCCACTTGGTACACCGTGCCACTGTGCCTAGTCTGTCCCAAGCCCACCTGTACCGGGTGCCACTTGGTAGACTACTAACACTACCTACAAACACCAGAAACTAGTTGCAACTCCTGGACAGAGATCAGTTGATTAATAAGTCGAGAGAGCTTGGAGTACCGGAGCCCAATGTGTGGTAGTAACTGTTCATGGATCACAAACACAGAACTCAGTTCCTGAGGACGGCTGCAATGAGACAACCCACCATGTACTCCTACATGGCCTCTCACCGCTACCTTTACCAAATCGTGTTCACACACTTAGCTCTCAACAGTAGGACATGTTCACACACCTTCGATTCATCCCCGATGAATCAGACCTGACACAACTCTAAGCAATAGCAGGCATGACAAACAAGCATGAATGAGTAGGCACAACAGGGCTCAAACAACTCCTACTCATGCTAGTGGGTTTCATCTATTTACTGTGGCAATGACAGGTCATGCAGAGGATAAAGGGGTTCAACTACCGCAACAAGTAACAGATGAATCGGTGTTGTCCTAATGCAGTAAAAGAGAGCAGGAGCGAGAGAGTAGGATTGTATCGGAATGAACAAGGGGGTTTTGCTTGCCTGGCACTTCTGAAGATAGTATAATTCTTCATCGGTGTCATCGAACTCATCGTCGGAACCACGTCTATCAAGAGGGAACAATTACCGGCAACAGAGAGGAAACACAATCAATGCAATGCACATTATGATGCATGATCATGACATGGCAACATGCTGGTGTTTTGAGCTAATGCAGCTAGCAACAAAGTTAAATGAAGTTGGTTTGAACCCTAAGTTCAAATCCAAACTCCATATGTGAAATTCAAATGCCATTTATATGATTTGTGCTAAAAAGCAGCTATAAGTTGTTCTACCATGCATGAAAATAGTACAGATGGATAGATTGGATTTTTCTGATCATTTTTCATACATAATTTATCTCATTTGGAGTTACGGTTGATTTTATATGATTTTTAGAAGTTTATACTATTTTCTGGAATTTCCTGGTTTAATTAAAATCCAGAAAATCACTTACTGCGTCAGCATGATGACAGCATGACGTCAGCAAGGTCAACAGGGTCAAACCTGACCCGTGGGGTCCACTGGTCAGTGAGACATACACTAATCCCGCATTGACTCGGGGTTTGACCCGCTGCGGGGCCCGCTGTCAGTGTCTAACGGTGGTTTAGCTGGTGTTGATTAGCACTAATTACGCGGCCACGTCGGCACGCTGGAGTTTGGCCGGCGGCGACCTAAACTGCGGCGGCAACTCGCCGGACTTGAGCTGCGGGCGACGGCTGGATGCGCGAAGGCCACCAGGAGGTAGCCCGTGGCCGCGCGCATCCAGGGGAACCAACGGAAGGGTGCGGGGTGGCCGGCGTTTGCCGGAAGCGAGGTTGTGGCGGCGGCCGGAGTTCGGGCGCCGATGAAAACAACGACGTCGTGCACCGGAGGATCTACGGTTAGCACCTACGCGTTCTATGAGAGCTCACGAACCCAACGGAGGCACACACGGAACCAAATGGCCACCGGAGCCTCGTCGGCGATGAGCTCGTGCGGCGGCGTGCTGTCGGGTGAGAGAGGCGCGGCGGCTACGGCAGGCTAGAGAGAGAACGGAGAGGGGGAGGATGATCAGGAGCTCACGTGGAGTGCAGTGGTGGACTCGACGTGCTCGGGGAAGCTCGACGGCGGCGAGTCGGCGATGGAGATCCGCGGCGGCCGACGATGAAGAAGTGGTCGGGGGCGGCGCGTTGGAGCTCTTCCGGCCATGTGAGCTGACGGAGAGGACGAGGGTGGCACAGCGGAGCTCGGGGGCTGGTCCATGGGTCTAGCGCTGGCCGGTGGCCGCGGTGGTGACGAATGGCGGCGACGACGCGTTCGGGTGTGCGTGAGAGAACGAGACAGAGGAGGTGAACGAGGGCGAGGGAGAGAGCGAGGGGGTCCAGGGGGTCGGGGCGGCGCCGAGGAGAAGACGCGAGGCGTCGTGGTGGCCAGGCGACATAGGCAGGCAGCCTGGTGGCGTGGTGCCCGCGCGCGCCATGCGTTGTCCCTCCTCTGCCTACTGGCAGAGGTTGGGGATGACTGGCACCAGGCCAGGTGGGCTGGGCCGGCTCCTGGGCCACACAGGTGAGGCCCAGGTGGGCTTGGTGGGCGCTAGGTAAGTTCCAGGTGAGCCTCTGTTCTTTTCCTATTTTTATTTTCTGTTATTTTTTTATTTAGTTTGAGAACTAAATCATTTTAAAACTTTATATAAATTTTTGTGTGAGCTCAGAGAGATAGTCCAAGGCCACAAGCAAATTTACAAAAATATTTGAACATTATTTCTAATATAGCAGAAATAATTCCAACCCAAATATGTTATTGATTTAAATCAAAGGCCCAAAATAAATTATTTCTGTGCCTCCAAAAATATTGGTTTGAGTTTTACCTCATGCCAATATTTTCACAAAATAACAGGAACATTTTCTTGGACTCATTTGATGAGATTTAAATGTTGGTTATTTTTAGAGGTCTTCCGAGGCTTTTGAAAATTCCTCAATTCAAATTTCATTAGAATTTAAACATGATGCTCACATGAAGGCTAGCCTAATGCATACCAGAACTAGGGATGTGACAACTCACCCCTACTAAACAAGAATCTCGTCCCGAGATTCAGGCGTAGGGTAAGATGAAGGGGGAAACGCAACTAACGAAGTCTTCACGATCCAGGTTGCACTTCCAATGAACGTTGATTCAATCACCATCTTTGTCTTGTCATCTTGCTCTGAGAACTCCAGCCAACATGACAACGAGAGGAGAAAGAGACTCTAGAAGGATCGATCTTCTCGAAGATCGAACAACTTAGGATCAACTCGCGGAATGAGGCATAGCAACACCACTCGAGCTGAGACACAAAACACACATCTAGAGGGATGGAGTGGAACAAATGACGAGGGTTCACTAGGTAGACAACAATTCCACACTTAAAAGGGTGGTGAACGGTTGTCAACGTAGCGAGGAGTTGAGTTGCCATGATGCCACAGCGGGACATCCTGGAGGAGGGTGATTCGTAGATTATTACCTTAAGTGGCAAAAAGAATTACCTTTGATTCATAGATCATCGAAAATCTTTTATACCAACCTAAGGCAATTCTCGAGCGACCATTTGGAGGGGTTCGATAGAATGGCATACCCGGATTAAAATGGATGATGTGGATTACCTTGTTGAAAACAACACAAGGGATGATTTTAGTAACTGGGGAGAAGCTCAACAGAAGAATGAGTCCACTGTTTGAAAAGTTATAGCATAACCGAAGAAACTGAGAGCAATCCCAGTTAGTGCCGATGATAACACCTAGCACTTGTGCGTGCTCTCAAGAACTTGAGCACTTCCATATTCATCAAGGTTTACCAATATCCGTGTCAAGGATCCTGGCAACACAACATACCACCATGATGGATAGTGATGGATGATGCAGATGCAAAGGAAGATAACACCTGCTCAAATTTCACCTTAGCGAGGCCAAAGGATCGAAATCCGGATAATCGACCGAGAGACATTTAGCACTCCACTTCTAATGTTCTCCTTGATGTGCTAGCACAACCCATTTATAGATATGGTTTGATAACTAGAACATCAAGTAAAAGGTCGGACTTCGGGAGCACAAAAATCCATAAGGAACAACTAGGGAGTAGATCCTACAAAATCCTTATGGGGAGGTGGCCAACTTCCTCAAACAAGATACTACAATAATAGGTCTTCCGGCTGGGTGTGTTGGCCACGACATCCACTTTACCGGTTATCGAGGGACCAATATTATAGTTCTTGGGAAATGTTCCAACCATCATATCTGCCTGAGATTCAGATCTGGTTGGTGTCAGGATATTCCAGACTCATCAAGTCTAGGAAGAAAAATGAAAGTTTGCAACACAAATCGACGAAATGACGTTGCGAGATTCTCGGGAAATGAACTACGATAGCAAGCTCCAAACATGAGTTGGTTCTGCTACAAACATGTGAACACGTTGTCCCAGACAAGCATGACCACGTAGTAGTCTTATAATAAAACACTACCGAGTTCAGGTGGGGAACCATCATTGAGGATATCGAAGTATTGTGCATGAACTAGTATTCGCACAGCAACTCCTTTTCCTTGAACAAATCAGTCAGTGGCTAGGTGTGATACGAAATTCATATGGAACGAAGATGATCAGTCTAACAGACCACAGAATTCTTCGCACGTGCATGACTGACTTGGGATGATTCCGGAGGAAGCAAAACTAACTTTCTCGAATTCACGGCGGCAACTTGCACCAATTGCACATGAATTAGAGGAAGTCACTTCTTTCATCTAAGCATATCCTTCATGAACGGAACACGGAGATAATGCTTACACAAGTTTCCAACACTAGCCTGATGTTCATCATGAATTATGGATGAGATAAAATGCTGCTGGTGGGCTCAACAACAATTCATCTAGGTTTCCATATAAGTGGAATACCACAATTATGTGAACAAGGTGATAGCATTGGTCAGACCAAAGAATATAATGGTGTAAGCTCGAGGAAAAACCATGAGTAAGACAACATTACGAATATCGTTGGTTCTGATTTGATTTGACGATAGCCCATACTCAAATCAAAGGTTTGGGGTAAGACAATAGATCCAACAATTGACCACGAGGATCAATCAATGAAAATATCATCTTTCTTCAACACACACAAACACAAGATATCCCTTTTGGGAAATGAGCTAAGTTAGGCAAGCTTTTATCTTCCAACTCTCCAAGTTGTTGTTCAGCTTAACCATCTAGCTCAGGGGTATCCAACACAGACTCTTGGAGAAGGGGTGGTTTACAGGAATAAACCAACTTGATCACAAACTCAACATAGCGGTCGGGTGACAACCTGGTAATACTTCCAACAAGATATTCGAAAAATCACGAACCACCGATATGTTACTAAGCTCGAGGACAATCTTGCTTTTCAGGGCAAGACGATATGATCAATAGAGCGAGGATTTGAAATAATCCTAACTCATCGATCGAGGAGTGAACCAGGAGAATGGACTAGGTAGCACGATCAATCTTAGAATGATGATTCAATAACCAACATGCTAAGAATGAAATTATTGTCCTTTAACTACCAAGCAACGGAGTTGCTAGGAGTATTGAGTTCACACATCACGATTCACTTGTCGGCATTCCGGTTCAACAACACGGGGACCGAGGAATGAATAATGATGGCGAGAAGTATCACTGCACCAAAAATTCATAAGATGATGTGTAATTCCTATGACTTTCTTGACATAAAGAGGGTAATACTTCAGGGTAGAACAGAACAAAAACTGGATTAGTATTTGATCTGCGGAGTATGACCACTTTGACCCAATCCTAGATATGGATGAGGTACTGGAGTTCATTTCTCCTAGTCATTCTGGGATAGAATGGCTTGACGGAACACAAGAATAATGGGCATCGATGAACACGAATGCACGACATAAACTTGACTATCAACTGATAGACAAGGATCGAAATACAACTACAGAGGGACAACTCAAAGGAACATATATATTTCTGAGTTGTGGATGCATAGGTTAGTATGTCGAACAAATTCAACATATTTCTTCCGGATAACCCATGTTGAAGAGGAAGGACTAGCAGATTCACAACTATGAATGGAGGACTCATCAAGAGCACTCTGGTTGTGATCTTTTGGTTCAAAGAACTTCCGCCATAAGTAGTTCATGGTATTTGGAAGAAGGAAATACCACGGACCTCGAGGACTATCGCAAAGGTTACTAACAACCTAAAGGAACTAGCAAATACTACCAACAGAAAGTAGGTAGGGTGAATCTCGGTTCGAAAACCCAGGAATGGAATACCTACTACTAAATGGCATCATAGGATGCTTTCGAGAATGATGGCCAGAATCATCACACTGGAACACAAACCATGGCTAGATTACTAGATGGTACTCTAGACACCTAGGGTCATAATAATAGCTCCAACATATATACCGAGGCAATGAAGTACCTTAACACACTAGTTGGTGTGGTTAATCTGGCCAAAGGAACACCGGAACGGTAAGAAGGGATTTGCAAATGCATCAGACTATTTAGAAACCTGGGATGACTCGGACAGCATAACGGCTGTAAATGCTCAAAAAGATTTGAGGAATCCTACAAAATGGTGGCATAACCACTCGATCATCATAATATCAAGGTTCCGAGATCAACTATGAACACACGAAGGTAGTAGAAACTGAGCAGAGGCTTAAATCCAACAATCTTACAAGTCTACAGAGTAGTAACACGTGATCCTGATAGAAAGAGGAGATAGCCTAGATGCTTAACACCGTAGGAAAATTAAGATGACTCAGATTAGAGGGCATAAGGTAAAGGAGTAAAAAGAGCCTTACGTTCCATCCCACAATCAATTCCCTTATATAACTAAAGAATTTCTAGACTCAACTTCGACCAGTTTGGCTTGGTAAACCTACAGGCAGTCAAGCTCTGATACCAAAGCTGTCAGGACCCCGATCCTAAGTCACACCGATCTAGCATGTAACACATCATATCACTTTGCGGCCTCACGCACGGTATTCCCACGGGTGCCACCTTACCTGGCCCGGGACCGTTTGCGCCTTTTGGCTCACGTATATGATAGTGCCGCTAGCATCCATATGACAAAGAACCGGGGCTGACATGGCTAGTCGTGAACCCAAAGTGGCACTAACTTACAAGGACAGGCATACATGACCCAACAACGAACGTGTCGGTCATCGGCGAGTGAATCCAGGCTGTAGCACTGGGCTAGCAGGACTCCGGTGAACCGGGCTGTAGCGGGCTAACAGGACTCCGGAATTCATCGCGTGACATTTCCTCGAGGGGACAGACACAGGAACGAAGAAGGACACATGCCGGCCAGCCTAAGTGTTCCGGAGCAGTAGCAAGCTACCATGGCTCAGTGGAAACACTAGGAGACATTTCCCGGTAAGAGAGGCTACTAAGGATAAACAACTAGATAGTCAGATCCCACACACACCAAGCATTTTAATAACATACACACAATATGCTCGATATGTGCAAATACAACATGGCATCACAACATGACTCTACAACTCAAGCATTTTATTCAATAGGCTCCGAGGAGCGAGATATTACAATCATGGGTCTCATGACCCAACAATCAGAGCATACAAGTCAAAGCACATGCGGAAGCTTAACATGTCTGGGTACAGACATCTACAAATGAAAAAGGCTGAGAAGCCTGACTATCTACCAGATCCTGCCGAGGGCACAAGATCGTAGCTGAGGTAACAAGCTAAACGTCGAAGTCCACGCGGAACTACTAGCGAGACTGAAGTCTCTCTACAAAAACATAAATTAAGCAACGTGAGTACAAATGTACCCAGCAAGACTTACATCAGAACTAACTACATATGCATCAATATCAACAAAGGGAGTGGTGGGGTTTAACTGCAGCAAGCCAGCTGTGACTCGGTGGCTAACCTGAACTACGACTGCAAGTAACTCTTTTGAGGTGGCGCACACGAGTCCACATATTCACCATATCAACACACCACTATGGATCCGCTCATGTCTCCCTACGAGAACGCCATCCATAGCACTCACGCTTATCTTGCGTATTTTAGAGTATCCACTTCAAGTTATCTATGAACTGTACAGGCAACCCAGAAGTCCTTTTCCGAGGACACGGCTATTCGAATAGATAATGTTAACCCTGCAGGGGTGTACTTCTTCACACACGCTCTCACCACTTACCACCGTTTACACGACATGTACTCGACAACCTTCTAGCGGAAGCCCAGCGAGGGTGTCGGCCACGACCTGACTAACCACACAAGTCTCTCATCCAGGTTTATCGCCTATTCGGGTTCCATCCGCAAGGAGATCCGGCTGGGGTGTCACTCACGGCCCCAAACAATGTGAGCAGGGTTCCCAAGCCCACCATCCGGGTGCCACTTGGTACACCATGCCACTGTGCCTAGTCTGTCCCAAGCCCACCTGTACCGGGTGCCACTTGGTAGACTACTAACACTACCTACAAACACCAGAAACTAGTTGTTGGAAATATGCCCTAGAGGCAATAATAAATTAGTTATTATCATATTTCCTTGTTCATGATAATCGTTTATTATCCATGCTATAATTGTATTGAAAGGGAACTCAGATACATGTGTGGATACATAGACAACACCATGTCCCTAGTAAGCCTCTAGTTGACTAGCTCGTTGATCAATAGATGGTTACGGTTTCCTGACCATGGACATTGGATGTCGTTGATAACGGGATCACATCATTAGGAGAATGATGTGATGGACAAGACCCAATCCTAAGCCTAGCACAAAGATCGTGTAGTTCGTATGCTAAAGCTTTTCTAATGTCAAGTATCATTTCCTTAGACCATGAGATTGTGCAACTCCCGGATACCGTAGGAATGCTTTGGGTGTACCAAACGTCACAACGTAACTGGGTGGCTATAAAGGTGCACTACAGGTATCTCCGAAAGTGTCTGTTGGGTTGGCACGAATCGAGACTGGGATTTGTCACTCCGTGTGACGGAGAGGTATCTCTGGGCCCACTCGGTAGGACATCATCATAATGTGCACAATGTGACCAAGGGGTTGATCACGGGATGATGTGTTACGGAACGAGTAAAGAGACTTGCCGGTAACGAGATTGAACAAGGTATCGGTATACCGACGATCGAATCTCGGGCAAGTACAATACCGCTAGACAAAGGGAATTGTATACGGGATTGATTGAGTCCTTGACATCGTGGTTCATCCGATGAGATCATCGTGGAACATGTGGGAGCCAACATGGGTATCCAGATCCCGCTGTTGGTTATTGACCGGAGAACGTCTCGGTCATGTCTGCATGGTTCCCGAACCCGTAGGGTCTACACACTTAAGGTTCGATGACGCTAGGGTTATAAAGGAAGTTTGTATGTGGTTACCGAATGTTGTTCGGAGTCCCGGATGAGATCCCGGACGTCACGAGGAGTTCCGGAATGGTCCGGAGGTAAAGATTTATATATGGAAAGTTGTTGTTCGGGTTCCGGAAAAGTTCGGGTTTTTCCGGTATTGTACCGGGAAGCTTCCAGAAGGTTCCGGAGGATTCCGGAGGGGTCCGGAGGTCCGGAAATTGTTCCACCACGTCCAATACAGTAGCATGGGCTGTAGGGGGCGCCCTAGCCTTAATGGGCCAGGGGCACCAGCCCCCCCAAGGCCCATGCGCATGGGAGAGGGGAAACCCTAAGGGGGAGGGCCTCCACTTGACTTGGGAGGCACTCCTCCCCCCTTGGCCGCCGCCCCCACCCTCAGATTGGATCTGAGGGGGCCGGCCCCCTCTCCCTGCCCCTATATATATGTGGGGGGTGGGAGGGCAGCCGCACCACAAGTTCTGGCGCAGCCCTCCCCCTCTCCCAAGTACTCCTCCTCTCCCGCGGTGCTTGGCGAAGCCCTGCAGGATTGCCACGCTCCTCCACCACCACCACGCCGTTGTGCTGCTGCTGGATGGAGTCTTCCTCAACCTCTCCCTCTCTCCTTGCTGGATCAAGGCATGGGAGACGTCACCGGGCTGTACGTGTGTTGAACGCGGAGGTGCCGTCCGTTCGGCACTAGGATCTCCGGTGATTTGGATCACGACGAGTACGACTCCTTCAACCCCGTTCTCTTGAACGCTTCCGCTTAGCGATCTACAAGGGTATGTAGATGCACTCTCCTTCCCCTCGTTGCTGGTTTCTCCATAGATAGATCTTGGTGACACGTAGGAAAATTTTGAATTTCTGCTACGTTCCCCAACAGTGGCATCATGAGCTAGGTCTATTGCGTAGATTCTTTGCACGAGTAGAACACAAAGTAGTTGTGGGCGTTGATTTTGTTCAATATGCTTACCGTTACTAGTCCAATCTTGTTTCGACGGTATTGTGGGATGAAGCGGCCCGGACCGACCTTACACGTACTCTTACGTGAGACAGGTTCCACCGACTGACATGCACTTGGTGCATAAGGTGGCTAGCGGGTGCCAGTCTCTCCCACTTTAGTCGGAACGGATTCGATGAAAAGGGTCCTTATGAAGGGTAAATAGCAATTGGCATATCACGTTGTGGTTTTGCGTAGGTAAGAAACGTTCTTGCTAGAAACCCATAGCAGCCACGTAAAACATGCAAACAACAATTAGAGGACGTCTAACTTGTTTTTGCAGGGTATGCTATGTGATGTGATATGGCCAAGAAGAATGTGATGAATGATATGTGATGTATGAGATTGATCATGTTCTTGTAATAGGAATCACGACTTGCATGTCGATGAGTATGACAACCGGCAGGAGCCATAGGAGTTGTCTTTATTTATTGTATGACCTGCGTGTCATTGAACAACGCCATGTAATTACTTTACTTTATTGCTAACCGGTAGCCATAGTAGTAGAAGTAATAAGTTGGCGAGACAACTTCATGGAGACACGATGATGGAGATCATGATGATGGAGATCATGGTGTCATGCCGGTGACGATGATGATCATGGAGCCCCGAAGATGGAGATCAAAAGGAGCAAATGATATTGGCCATATCATGTCACTATTTGATTGCATGTGATGTTTATCATGTTTATGCATCTTATTTGCTTAGAACGACGGTAGTAAATAAGATGATCCCTCATTAAAATTTCAAGAAAGTGTTCCCCCTAACTGTGCACCGTTGCGAAAGTTCGTCGTTTCGAAGCACCACGTGATGATCGGGTGTGATAGATTCTTACGTTCACATACAACGGGTGTAAGCCAGATTTACACACGCGAAACACTTAGGTTAACTTGACGAGCCTAGCATGTACAGACATGGCCTCGGAACACAAGAGACCGAAAGGTCGAGCATGAGTCGTATAGTAGATACGATCAACATGAAGATGTTCACCGATGATGACTAGTCCGTCTCACGTGATGATCGGACACGGCCTAGTTGACTCGGATCATGTAATCACTTAGATGACTAGAGGGATGTCTATCTGAGTGGGAGTTCATAAGATGAACTTAATTATCCTGAACATAGTCAAAAGATCTTTGCAAATTATGTCGTAAGCTCGCGCTTTAGTTCCACTGTTTAGATATGTTCCTAGAGAAAATATAGTTGAAAGTTGACAGTAGCGATTATGCGGACAGTAGAAAGCTTATGTCCTTAATGCACCGCTCAGTGTGCTGAACCCCAAACGTCGTTTGTGGATGTTGCGAACATCGGACATACACGTTTTGATAACTACGTGATAGTTCAGTTAAACGGTTTAGAGTTGAGGCACCAAAGACGTTTTTCGAAACGTCGCGGAACATATGAGATGTTTCGAGGGCTGAAATTGGGATTTCAGGCTCGTGCCCACGTCAAGAGGTATAAGACCTCCGACGATTTTCTTAGCCTGCAAACTAAGGGAGAAAAGCTCAATCGTTGAGCTTGTGCTCAGATTGTCTGAGTGCAACAATCACTTGAATCGAGTGGGAGTTGATCTTCCAGATGAGATAGTGATGTTTCTCCAAAGTCATTGCCACCAAGCTGCTAGAGCTTCGTGATGAACTATAACATATCAGGGATAGATATGATGATCCTTGAGGTATTCGCGATGTTTGACACCGCGAAAGTAGAAATCAAGAAGGAGCATCAATTGTTGATGGTTGGTGAAACCACTAGTTTCAAGAAGGGCAAGGGCAAGAAGGGATACTTCATGAAACGGCAAATCAGCTGCTGCTCTAGTGAAGAAACCCAAGGTTGAACCCAAACCCGAGACTAAGTGCTTCTGTAATAAGGGGAACAGCCACTGGAGCAGAATTACCCTAGATACTTGGTAGATGAGAAGGCTGGCAAGGTCGATAGAAGTATATTGGATATACATTATGTTAATGTGTACTTTACTAGTACTCCTAGTAGCACCAGGGTATTAAGATACCGGTTCGGTTGCTAAGTGTTAGTAACTCGAAATAAAAGAGCTACGGAATAAACGGAGACTAGCTAAAGGTGAGCTGACGATATGTGTTGGAAGTGTTTCCAAGTTTGATGTGATCAAACATCGCACGCTCCCTCTACCATCAAGATTAGTATTAAACCTGAATAATTGTCATTTGGTGTTTGCGTTGAGCATAGACATGATTGGATTATGTCTATCGCAATACGGTTATTCATTTAAGGAGAATAATGGTTACTCTATTTATTTGAATAATACCTTCAATGGTCTTGCACCTAAAGGAATGGTTTATTGAATCTCGATCGTAGTGATACACATTTTCATGCCAAAAGATATAAGATAGTAATGATAGTACCACTTACTTGTGGCACTGCCATGTAAGTCATATTGGTATAAAACGCATGAAGAAGCTCCATGTTGATGGATCTTTGGACTCACTCGTTTTTGAAAAGTTTGAGACATGCGAACCATGTCTATTGGTGTATACGCATGAAGAAACTCCATGCAGATGGATCGTTTGGACTCACTTGATTTTGAATCACTTGAGATATGCAAATCATACCACATGGGCAAGATGACTGAAAAGCCTCGTTTTCAGTAAGATGGAACAAGATAGCAACTTGTTGGAAGTAACACATTTTGATGTGTGCAGTCCAATGAGTGCTGAGGCATGCAGTGAATATCGTTATGTTCTTACTTCACAGATGATTCGAGTAGATGTTGAGTATATTTACTTGATGAAACACAAGTCTGAATTATTGAATGGTTCAAGTAATTTCAGAGTGAAGTTGAAGATCATTGTGACAAGAGGATAAAATGTCTATGATATGATCATAGAGATGAGTATCTGAGTTACGAGCTTTGGCACGCAATTAAGACATTGTGGAAATTGTTTCACAATTAATACCGCCTGGAACACCATAGTGTGATGGTGTGTCCGAACATCATAGTTGCACCCTATTGGATATGGTGCGTACCATGATGTCTCTTATCGAATTACCACTATCGTTCATGGGTTAGGCATTAGAGACAACCGCACTCACTTTAATAGGGCACCACGTAATTCCGTTGAGACGACACCGTTTGAACTATGGTTTGGAGAAACCTAAGTTGTCGTTTCTTAAAAGTTTGGGGCTGCGACGCTTATGTGAAAAAGTTTCAGGTTGATAAGCTCGAACCCAAAGCGGATAAAATGCATCTTCATAGGACACCCAAAACAGTTGGGTATACCTCCTAATTCAGATCCGAAAGCAATAGGGATTGTTTCTTGAATCGGGTCCTTTCTCGAGGAAAAGTTTGTCTCGAAAAGTTGAGTGGGAGGATGGTGGAGACTTGATATGGTTATTGAACCATCACTACAACTAGTGTGTAGCAGGGCACAGGAAGTTGTTCCTGTGGCACCTACACCAATTGAAGTAGAAGCTTATGATAGTGATCATGAAACTTCGGATCAAGTCACTACCGTACCTCGTAGGGTGACAAGGATGCGTACTACTTCAGAGTGGTACAGTAATCCTGTCTTGAAGGTCATGTTGCTAGACAACAATGAACCTACGAGCTATGGAGAAGCGATGGTGGGCCCAAATTCCGACAAATGGTTAGAAGCCATGAAATCCGAGATAGGATCCATGTATCAGAACAAAGCATGGACTTTGGTGGACTTGCCCGATGATCGGCAAGCCATTGAGATAAATGGATCTTTAAGAAGAAGACGGACGTGGACGGTAATGTCACCGTCTATGAAGCTCGACTTGTGGCGAAGAGTTTTTCACAAGTTCAAGGAGTTGACTACGATGAGATTTTCTCATCCGTAGCGATGCTTAAGTCCGTCGGAATCATGTTAGCATTAGCTGCATTTATGAAATCTGGCAGATGGATGTCAAAACGAGTTTCCTTACCAGTTTTCGTAAGGAAAGGTTGTATGTGATACAATCAGAAAGGTTTTGTCGATCCTAAGGATGCTAAAAGGTATGCTAGCTCCAGCGATCCTTCTAAGGACTGGAGTAAGCATCTCGGAGTTGGAATGTACACTTTGATAAGATGATCAAAGATTTTGGGTTTATACAAAGTTTATGAGAAACTTGTATTTCCAAAGAAGTGAGTGGGAGCACTATAGAATTTCTGATGAGTATATGTTGTTGACATATTGTTGATCAGAAATGATGTAGAATTTCTGGAGCATATAGGGTTATTTGAAAAGTGTTTTTCAATGGAAAACCTGGATTAGGCTACTTGAACATAAGCATCAAGATCTATAAGATAGATCAAAATGTTTAATAATACTTTCAAATGAGCATATACCTTGACATGATCTTGAAGGTGTTCAAGATGGATCAGTCAAAGAAGGAGTTCTTGCCTGAGATGTAAGGTATGAAGTTAAGAATTAAAGCTCGACCACGGCAGAAAAGAGAGAAAGGACGAAGGTCGTCCCCTATGCTTCAGACGTAGGCTCTATAGTATGCTATGCTGTGTACCGCACCGGAAGTGTGCCTTGCCATGAGTCAGTCAAGGGGTACAAGAATGATCCAGGAATGGATCATTGGACAGCGGTCAAAATTGTCCTTGGAGTAAATAAGGACATGTTTCTCGATTATGGAGGTGATAAAGAGTTCGGCGTAAAGGGTTACGTCGATGCAAGCTTTAACACCTATCCGAGTGACTCTGAGTAGCAAACCGGATACGTATAGTGGAGCAACCATTTGGAATAGCTCCAAGTGGAGCGTGGAAGCAGCATTTACAATATGACCTAGAGATTTGCGAAGTACATACGGATCTGAATGTTGCAGACCCGTTGACTAAAACCTCTCTCACAAGCAAAACATGATCAAACCCCAGAACTCATTGAGTCTTAATCACATGATGATGTGAACTAGTTTAGTGACACTAGTAAACTCTTTGGATGTTGGTCACATGGCGATGTGACCTGTGAGTGTTAATCACATGGCGATGTGAACTAGATTATTGACTCTAGTGCAAGTGGGAGACTGTTGGAAATATGCCCTAGAGGCAATAATAAATTAGTTATTATTATATTTCCTTGTTCATGATAATCGTTTATTATCCATGCTATAATTGTATTGATAGGAAACTCAGATACATGTGTGGATACATAGACAACACCATGTCCCTAGTAAGCCTCTAGTTGACTAGCTCGTTGATCAATAGATGGTTACGGTTTCCTGACCATGGACATTGGATGTCGTTGATAACGGGATCACATCATTAGCAGAATGATGTGATGGACAAGACCCAATCCTAA
Source organism: Triticum aestivum (assembly GCF_018294505.1). Lineage (NCBI taxonomy): Eukaryota > Viridiplantae > Streptophyta > Magnoliopsida > Poales > Poaceae > Triticum > Triticum aestivum. Next base: position 47,998,810 of record NC_057795.1, read on the forward strand.
GCCTAGCACAAAGATTGTGTAGTTCGTATGCTAAAGCTTTTCTAATGTCAAGTATCATTTCCTTAGACCATGAGATTGTGCAACTCCCGGATACCGTAGGAATGCTTTGGGTGTACCAAACGTCACAACGTAACTGGGTGGCTATAAAGGTGCACTACAGGTATCTCCGAAAGTGTCTGTTGGGTTGGCACGAATCGAGACTGGGATTTGTCACTCCGTGTAACGGAGAGGTATCTCTGGGCCCACTCGGTAGGACATCATCATAATGTGCACAATGTGACCAAGGGGTTGATCACGGGATGATGTGTTACGGAACGAGTAAAGAGACTTGCCGGTAACGAGATTGAACAAGGTATCGGTATACCGACGATCGAATCTCGGGCAAGTACAATACCGCTAGACAAAGGGAATTGTATACGGGATCGATTGAGTCCTTGACATCGTGGTTCATCCGATGAGATCATCGTGGAACATGTGGGAGCCAACATGGGTATCCAGATCCCGCTGTTGGTTATTGACCGGAGAACGTCTCGGTCATGTCTGCATGGTTCCCGAACCCGTAGGGTCTACACACTTAAGGTTCGATGACGCTAGGGTTATAAAGGAAGTTTGTATGTGGTTACCGAATGTTGTTCGGAGTCCCGGATGAGATCCCGGACGTCACGAGGAGTTCCGGAATGGTCCGGAGGTAAAGATTTATATATGGAAAGTTGTTGTTCGGGTTCCGGAAAAAGTTCGGGTTTTTTCGGTATTGTACCGGGAAGCTTCCAGAAGGTTCCGGAGGATTCCGGAGGGGTCCGGAGGTCCGGAAATTGTTCCACCACGTCCAATACAGTAGCATGGGCTGTAGGGGGGCGCCCTAGCCTTAATGGGCCAGGGGCACCAGCCCCCCCAAGGCCCATGCGCATGGGAAGGGGAAAACCCTAAGGGGGAGGGCCTCCACTTGACTTGGGAGGCACTCCTCCCCCCCTTGGCCGCCGCCCCCTCCTCAGATTGGATCTGAGGGGGCCGGCCCCCCTCTCCCTTGCCCCTATATATATGTGGGGGGTGGGAGGGCAGCCGCACCACAAGTTCTGGCGCAGCCCTCCCCCTCTCCCAAGTACTCCTCCTCTCCCGCGGTGCTTGGCGAAGCCCTGCAGGATTGCCACGCTCCTCCATCACCACCACGCCGTTGTGCTGCTGCTGGATGGAGTCTTCCTCAACCTCTCCCTCTCTCCTTGCTGGATCAAGGCATGGGAGACGTCACCGGGCTGTACGTGTGTTGAACGCGGAGGTGCCGTCCGTTCGGCACTAGGATCTCCGGTGATTTGGATCACGACGAGTACGACTCCTTCAACCCCGTTCTCTTGAACGCTTCCGCTTAGCGATCTACAAGGGTATGTAGATGCACTCTCCTTCCCCTCGTTGCTGGTTTCTCCATAGATAGATCTTGGTGACACGTAGGAAAATTTTGAATTTCTGCTACGTTCCCCAACAGTGGCATCATGAGCTAGGTCTATTGCGTAGATTCTTTGCACGAGTAGAACACAAAGTAGTTGTGGGCGTTGATTTTGTTCAATATGCTTACCGTTACTAGTCCAATCTTGTTTCGACGGTATTGTGGGATGAAGCGGCCCGGACCGACCTTACACGTACTCTTACGTGAGACAGGTTCCACCGACTGACATGCACTTGGTGCATAAGGTGGCTAGCGGGTGCCAGTCTCTCCCACTTTAGTCGGAACGGATTCGATGAAAAGGGTCCTTATGAAGGGTAAATAGCAATTGGCATATCACGTTGTGGTTTTGCGTAGGTAAGAAACGTTCTTGCTAGAAACCCATAGCAGCCACGTAAAACATGCAAACAACAATTAGAGGACGTCTAACTTGTTTTTGCAGGGTATGCTATGTGATGTGATATGGCCAAGAAGAATGTGATGAATGATATGTGATGTATGAGATTGATCATGTTCTTGTAATAGGAATCACGACTTGCATGTCGATGAGTATGACAACCGGCAGGAGCCATAGGAGTTGTCTTTATTTATTGTATGACCTGCGTGTCATTGAACAACGCCATGTAATTACTTTACTTTATTGCTAACCGGTAGCCATAGTAGTAGAAGTAATAAGTTGGCGAGACAACTTCATGGAGACACGATGATGGAGATCATGATGATGGAGATCATGGTGTCATGCCGGTGACGATGATGATCATGGAGCCCCGAAGATGGAGATCAAAAGGAGCAAAATGATATTGGCCATATCATGTCACTATTTGATTGCATGTGATGTTTATCATGTTTATGCATCTTATTTGCTTAGAACGACGGTAGTAAATAAGATGATCCCTCATTAAAATTTCAAGAAAGTGTTCCCCCTAACTGTGCACCGTTGCGAAAGTTCGTCGTTTCGAAGCACCACGTGATGATCGGGTGTGATAGATTCTTACGTTCACATACAACGGGTGTAAGCCAGATTTACACACGCGAAACACTTAGGTTAACTTGACGAGCCTAGCATGTACAGACATGGCCTCGGAACACAAGAGACCGAAAGGTCGAGCATGAGTCGTATAGTAGATACGATCAACATGAAGATGTTCACCGATGATGACTAGTCCGTCTCACGTGATGATCGGACACGGCCTAGTTGACTCGGATCATGTAATCACTTAGATGACTAGAGGGATGTCTATCTGAGTGGGAGTTCATAAGATGAACTTAATTATCCTGAACATAGTCAAAAGATCTTTGCAAATTATGTCGTAAGCTCGCGCTTTAGTTCCACTGTTTAGATATGTTCCTAGAGAAAATATAGTTGAAAGTTGACAGTAGCGATTATGCGGACAGTAGAAAGCTTATGTCCTTAATGCACCGCTCAGTGTGCTGAACCCCAAACGTCGTCTGTGGATGTTGCGAACATCGGACATACACGTTTTGATAACTACGTGATAGTTCAGTTAAACGGTTTAGAGTTGAGGCACCAAAGACGTTTTTCGAAACGTCGCGGAACATATGAGATGTTTCGAGGGCTGAAATTGGGATTTCAGGCTCGTGCCCACGTCAAGAGGTATAAGACCTCCGACGATTTTCTTAGCCTGCAAACTAAGGGAGAAAAGCTCAATCGTTGAGCTTGTGCTCAGATTGTCTGAGTGCAACAATCACTTGAATCGAGTGGGAGTTGATCTTCCAGATGAGATAGTGATGTTTCTCCAAAGTCATTGCCACCAAGCTGCTAGAGCTTCGTGATGAACTATAACATATCAGGGATAGATATGATGATCCTTGAGGTATTCGCGATGTTTGACACCGCGAAAGTAGAAATCAAGAAGGAGCATCAATTGTTGATGGTTGGTGAAACCACTAGTTTCAAGAAGGGCAAGGGCAAGAAGGGATACTTCATGAAACGGCAAATCAGCTGCTGCTCCAGTGAAGAAACCCAAGGTTGAACCCAAACCCGAGACTAAGTGCTTCTGTAATAAGGGGAACAGCCACTGGAGCAGAATTACCCTAGATACTTGGTAGATGAGAAGGCTGGCAAGGTCGATAGAAGTATATTGGATATACATTATGTTAATGTGTACTTTACTAGTACTCCTAGTAGCACCAGGGTATTAGATACCGGTTCGGTTGCTAAGTGTTAGTAACTCGAAATAAAAGAGCTACGGAATAAACGGAGACTAGCTAAAGGTGAGCTGACGATATGTGTTGGAAGTGTTTCCAAGTTTGATGTGATCAAACATCGCACGCTCCCTCTACCATCAAGATTAGTATTAAACCTGAATAATTGTCATTTGGTGTTTGCGTTGAGCATAGACATGATTGGATTATGTCTATCGCAATACGGTTATTCATTTAAGGAGAATAATGGTTACTCTATTTATTTGAATAATACCTTCAATGGTCTTGCACCTAAAGGAATGGTTTATTGAATCTCGATCGTAGTGATACACATTTTCATGCCAAAAGATATAAGATAGTAATGATAGTACCACTTACTTGTGGCACTGCCATGTAAGTCATATTGGTATAAAACGCATGAAGAAGCTCCATGTTGATGGATCTTTGGACTCACTCGTTTTTGAAAAGTTTGAGACATGCGAACCATGTCTATTGGTGTATACGCATGAAGAAACTCCATGCAGATGGATCGTTTGGACTCACTTGATTTTGAATCACTTGAGATATGCAAATCATACCACATGGGCAAGATGACTGAAAAGCCTCGTTTTCAGTAAGATGGAACAAGATAGCAACTTGTTGGAAGTAACACATTTTGATGTGTGCAGTCCAATGAGTGCTGAGGCATGCAGTGAATATCGTTATGTTCTTACTTCACAGATGATTCGAGTAGATGTTGAGTATATTTACTTGATGAAACACAAGTCTGAATTATTGAATGGTTCAAGTAATTTCAGAGTGAAGTTGAAGATCATTGTGACAAGAGGATAAAATGTCTATGATATGATCATAGAGATGAGTATCTGAGTTACGAGCTTTGGCACGCAATTAAGACATTGTGGAAATTGTTTCACAATTAATACCGCCTGGAACACCATAGTGTGATGGTGTGTCCGAACATCATAGTTGCACCCTATTGGATATGGTGCGTACCATGATGTCTCTTATCGAATTACCACTATCGTTCATGGGTTAGGCATTAGAGACAACCACACTCACTTTAATAGGGCACCACGTAATTCCGTTGAGACGACACCGTTTGAACTGTGGTTTGGAGAAACCTAAGTTGTCGTTTCTTAAAAGTTTGGGGCTGCGACGCTTATGTGAAAAAGTTTCAGGTTGATAAGCTCGAACCCAAAGCGGATAAAATGCATCTTCATAGGACACCCAAAACAGTTGGGTATACCTCCTAATTCAGATCCGAAAGCAATAGGGATTGTTTCTTGAATCGGGTCCTTTCTCGAGGAAAAGTTTGTCTCGAAAAGTTGAGTGGGAGGATGGTGGAGACTTGATGAGGTTATTGAACCATCACTTCAACTAGTGTGTAGCAGGGCACAGGAAGTTGTTCCTGTGGCACCTACACCAATTGAAGTAGAAGCTTATGATAGTGATCATGAAGCTTCGGATCAAGTCACTACCGTACCTCGTAGGGTGACAAGGATGCGTACTGCTTCAGAGTGGTACAGTAATCCTGTCTTGAAGGTCATGTTGCTAGACAACAATGAACCTACGAGCTATGGAGAAGCGATGGTGGGCCCATATTCCGACAAATGGTTAGAAGCCATGAAATCCGAGATAGGATCCATGTATCATAACAAAGCATGGACTTTGGTGGACTTGCCCGATGATCGGCAAGCCATTGAGATAAATGGATCTTTAAGAAGAAGACGGACGTGGACGGTAATGTCACCGTCTATGAAGCTCGACTTGTGGCGAAGAGTTTTTCACAAGTTCAAGGAGTTGACTACGATGAGATTTTCTCATTTGTAGCGATGCTTAAGTCCGTCGGAATCATGTTAGCATTAGCTGCATTTATGAAATCTGGCAAATGGATGTCAAAACGAGTTTCCTTACCAGTTTTCGTAAGGAAAGGTTGTATGTGATACAATCAGAAAGGTTTTGTCGATCCTAAGGATGCTAAAAGGTATGCTGGCTCCAGCAATCCTTCTAAGGACTGGAGTAAGCATCTCGGAGTTGGAATGTACGCTTTGATGAGATGATCAAAGATTTTGGGTTTATACAAAGTTTATGAGAAACTTGTATTTCCAAAGAAGTGAGTGGGAGCACTATAGAATTTCTGATGAGTATATGTTGTTGACATATTGTTGATCAGAAATGATGTAGAATTCTGAAAGCATATAGGGTTGTTTGAAAAGTGTTTTTCAATGGAAAACCTGGATTAGGCTACTTGAACAATAAGCATCAAGATCTATAAGATAGATCAAAATGTTTAATAATACTTTCAAATGAGCATATACCTTGACATGATCTTGAAGGTGTTCAAGATGGATCAGTCAAAGAAGGAGTTCTTGCCTGAGATGTAAGGTATGAAGTTAAGACTTAAAGCTCGACCACGGCAGAAAAGAGAGAAAGGACGAAGGTCGTCCCCTATGCTTCAGACGTAGGCTCTATAGTATGCTATGCTGTGTACCGCACCGGAAGTGTGCCTTGCCATGAGTCAGTCAAGGGGTACAAGAATGATCCAGGAATGGATCATTGGACAGCGGTCAAAATTGTCCTTGGAGTAAATAAGGACATGTTTCTCGATTATGGAGGTGATAAAGAGTTCGGCGTAAAGGGTTACGTCGATGCAAGCTTTAACACCTATCCGAGTGACTCTGAGTAGCAAACCGGATACGTATAGTGGAGCAACCATTTGGAATAGCTTCAAGTGGAGCGTGGAAGCAGCATTTACAATATGACCTAGAGATTTGCGAAGTACATACGGATCTGAATGTTGCAGACCCGTTGACTAAAACCTCTCTCACAAGCAAAACATGATCAAACCCCAGAACTCATTGAGTCTTAATCACATGATGATGTGAACTAGTTTAAGACACTAGTAAACTCTTTGGATGTTGGTCACATGGCGATGTGACCTATCAGTGTTAATCACATGGCGATGTGAACTAGATTATTGACTCTAGTGCAAGTGGGAGACTGTTGGAAATATGCCCTAGAGGCAATAATAAATTAGTTATTATTATATTTCCTTGTTCATGATAATCGTTTATTATCCATGCTATAATTGTATTGATAGGAAACTCAGATACATGTGTGGATACATAGACAACACCATGTCCCTAGTAAGCCTCTGTTGACTAGCTCGTTGATCAATAGATGGTTACGGTTTCCTAACCATGGACATTGGATGTCGTTGATAACGGGATCACATCATTAGCAGAATGATGTGATGGACAAGACCCAATCCTAAGCCTAGCACAAAGATCGTGTAGTTCGTATGCTAAAGCTTTTCTAATGTCAAGTATCATTTCCTTAGACCATGAGATTGTGCAACTCCCGGATACCGTAGGAATGCTTTGGGTGTACCAAACGTCACAACGTAACTGGGTGGCTATAAAGGTGCACTACAGGTATCTCCGAAAGTGTCTGTTGGGTTGGCACGAATCGAGACTGGGATTTGTCACTCCGTGTGACGGAGAGGTATCTCTGGGCCCACTCGGTAGGACATCATCATAATGTGCACAATGTGACCAAGGGGTTGATCACGGGATGATGTGTTACGGAACGAGTAAAGAGACTTGCCGGTAACGAGATTGAACAAGGTATCGGTATACCGACGATCGAATCTCGGGCAAGTACAATACCGCTAGACAAAGGGAATTGTATACGGGATTGATTGAGTCCTTGACATCGTGGTTCATCCGATGAGATCATCGTGGAACATGTGGGAGCCAACATGGGTATCCAGATCCCGCTGTTGGTTATTGACCGGAGAACGTCTCGGTCATGTCTGCATGGTTCCCGAACCCGTAGGGTCTACACACTTAAGGTTCGATGACGCTAGGGTTATAAAGGAAGTTTGTATGTGGTTACCGAATGTTGTTCGGAGTCCCGGATGAGATCCCGGACGTCACGAGGAGTTCCGGAATGGTCCGGAGGTAAAGATTTATATATGGAAAGTTGTTGTTCGGGTTCCGGAAAAAGTTCGGGTTTTTTCGGTATTGTACCGGGAAGCTTCCAGAAGGTTCCGGAGGATTCCGGAGGGGTCCGGAGGTCCGGAAATTGTTCCACCACGTCCAATACAGTAGCATGGGCTGTAGGGGGGCGCCCTAGCCTTAATGGGCCAGGGGCACCAGCCCCCCCAAGGCCCATGCGCATGGGAAGGGGAAAACCCTAAGGGGGAGGGCCTCCACTTGACTTGGGAGGCACTCCTCCCCCCCTTGGCCGCCGCCCCCTCCTCAGATTGGATCTGAGGGGGCCGGCCCCCCTCTCCCTTGCCCCTATATATATGTGGGGGGTGGGAGGACAGCCGAACCACATGTTCTGGCGCAGCCCTCCCCCTCTCCCAAGTACTCCTCCTCTCCCGCGGTGCTTGGCGAAGCCCTGCAGGATTGCCATGCTCCTCCATCACCACCACGCCGTTGTGCTGCTGCTGGATGGAGTCTTCCTCAACCTCTCCCTCTCTCCTTGCTGGATCAAGGCATGGGAGACGTCACCGGGCTGTACGTGTGTTGAACGCGGAGGTGCCGTCCGTTCGGCACTAGGATCTCCGGTGATTTGGATCACGACGAGTACGACTCCTTCAATCCCGTTCTCTTGAACGCTTCCGCTTAGCGATCTACAAGGGTATGTGGATGCACTCTCCTTCCCCTCGTTGCTGGTTTTTCCTTAGATAGATCTTGGTGACACGTAGGAAAATTTTGAATTTCTGCTACGTTCCCCAACACTAGTTGCAACTCCTGGACAAAGATCGAGTTGATTAATAAGTCGAGAGAGCTTGGAGTGCCCGGAGCCCAATGTGTGGTAGTAACTGTTCATGGATCACAAACACAGAACTCAGTTCCTGAGGACGGCTGCAATGAGACAACCCACCATGTACTCCTACATGGCCTCTCACCGCTACCTTTACCAAATCGTGTTCACACACTTAGCTCTCAACAGTAGGACATGTTCACACACCTTCGATTCATCCCCGATGAATCAGACCTGACACAACTCTAAGCAATAGCAGGCATGACAAACAAGCATGAATGAGTAGGCATAACAGGGCTCAAACAACTCCTACTCATGCTAGTGGGTTTCATCTATTTACTGTGGCAATGACAGGTCATGCAGAGGATAACGGGTTCAACTACCGCAACAAGTAACAGATGAATCGGTGTTGTCCTAATGCAGTAAAAGAGAGCAGGAGCGAGAGAGTAGGATTGTATCGGAATGAACAAGGGGGTTTTGCTTGCCTGGCACTTCTGAAGATAGTATAATTCTTCATCGGTGTCATCGAACTCATCGTCGGAACCACGTCTATCGAGAGGGAACAATTACCGGCAACAGAGAGGAAACACAATCAATGCAATGCACATTATGATGCATGCTCATGACATGGCAACATGCTGGTGTTTTGAGCTAATGCAGCTAGCAACAAAGTTAAATGAAGTTGGTTTGAACCCTAAGTTCAAATCCAAACTCCATATGTGAAATTCAAATGCCATTTATATGATTTGTGCTAAACAGCAGCTATAAGTTGTTCTAACATGCATGAAAATAGTACAGATGGATAGATTGGATTTTTTTGATCATTTTGCATATATAATTTAGCTCATTTGGAGTTACGGTTGATTTTATATGATTTTTAGAAGTTTATACTATTTTCTGGAATTTCCTGGTTTAATTAAAATCCAGAAAATCACTTACTGCGTCAGCATGATGACAGCATGACGTTAGCAAGGTCAACAGGGTCAAACCTGACCCGTGGGGTCCACTGGTCAGTGAGACATACACTAATCCCGCATTGACTCGGGGTTTGACCCGCTGCGGGGCCCGCTGTCAGTGTCTAACGGTGGTTTAGCTGGTGTTGATTAGCACTAATTACGCGGCCACGTCGGCACGCTGGAGTTTGGCCGGCGGCGACCTAAACTGCGGCGGCAACTCGCCGGACTTGAGCTGCGGGCGACGGCTGGATGCGCGAAGGCCACCAGGAGGTAGCCCGTGGCCGCGCGCATCCAGGGGAACCAACGGAAGGGTGCGGGGTGGCCGGCGTTCGCCGGAAGCGAGGTTGTGGCGGCGGCCAGAGTTCGGGCGCCGATGAAAACGACGACGCCGTGCACGGGAGGATCTACGGTTAGCACCTACGCGTTCTATGAGAGCTCACAAACCCAACAGAGGCACGCACGGAACCAAATGGCCACCGGAGCCTCGTCGGCGACGAGCTCGTGCGGCGGCGTGCTGTCGGGTGAGAGAGGCGCGGCGGCTACGGCATGCTAGAGAGAGAATGGAGAGGGGGAGGATGATCAGGAGCTCACGTGGAGTGCAGTGGTGGACTCGGCGTGCTCGGGAAAGCTCGGACGGCGGCGAGTCGGCGATGAAGATCCGCGGCGGCCGACGATGAAGAAGTGGTCGGGGGCGGCGCGTTGGAGCTCTTCCGGCCATGTGAGCTGACGGAGAGGACGAGGGTGGCACAGCGGAGCTCGGGGGCTGGTCCATGGGTCTAGCGCTGGCCGGTGGCCGCGGTGGTGACGAACGGCGGCCACGACGCATTCGGGTGTGCATGAGAGAATGAGACAGAGGAGGGGAACGAGGGAGAGGGAGAGAGCGAGGGGGTCCAGGGGGTCGGGGCGGCACCGAGGAGAAGACGCGAGGCGTCGCGGTGGCCAGGCGACGCAGGCAGGCAGCCTGGTGGCGTGGCGCCCGCGCGCGCCATGCGTTCTCCCTCCTCTGCCTACTGGCAGAGGTTGGGGATGACTGGCACCAGGCCAGGTGGGTTGGGCCGGCTCCTGGGCCACACAGGTGAGGCCCAGGTGGGCTTGGTGGCCGCCAGGTAAGTTCCAGGTGAGCCTCTGTTCTTTTTCTATTTTTATTTTCTGTTATTTTTTTTATTTAGTTTGAGAACTAAATCATTTTAAAACTTTCTGTAAATTTTTGTGTGAGCTCAAAGAGATAGTCCAAGGCCACAAGCAAATTTACAAAAATATTTGAACATTATTTCTTATATAGCAGAAATAATTCCAACCCAAATATGTTATTGATTTAAATCAAAGGCCCAAAATAAATTATTTCTGTGCCTCCAAAAATATTGGTTTGAGTTTTACCTCATGCCAATATTTTCACAGAATAACAGGAACATTTTCTTGGACTCATTTGATGAGATTTAAATGTTGGTTATTTTTAGAGGTCTTCTGAGGCTTTTGAAAATTCCTCAATTCAAATTTCATTAGAATTTAAACATGATGCTCACATGAAGGCTAGCCTAATGCATACCAGAACTAGGGATGTGACAATATTGGATGGCCCAAATGACGCTACTGGGCCTAATTCGGATAGGGCGTGATGGGCCTTGGGTTAGCGGGCTGTAAATGGGCTATATGCAAACATGCCGTTAACAGGCTTTCCATGGACCGGCCCGCCACCTTTTGACCAAGTCAAACGGGCCGGCCTTTTCATAGGAATGGGCCACTGTTGGGCTGTGCCACGTGTCGATGTATCATAGGCACCTTCTGTCCAATGAGTGGATGACATCTATCCCAACGATGAGCCGACACGTGTTTCCTCCAGCCAATGATGATTTTACACATGGAAAATCCCCATTGGTTAGGGCTATTAAGGGGTTATCGGATCCAAAACCAGACCCGATAGCTTAACGACGTTCCGTTACGGTGGATGCCATGTGTCGGTCACCCTTGACGAAAGCACTTCTATGACGCGCGATTTATCGTCATTGAAGTGGACACTTCCGTGATGATAATTTTGGTAATGTCATGAAACACTTCTATGACATCACAGGTATGACTATCTTGATTCTGTCATAAAATCATCATGGATACAAAAAACACGACCTACTATGACAAACACGTATCATCACAGAAGTGTATTTTTTTGTAGTGCAAGTGCATAACGATCTTAAAGTTATTATCCTTGTTATGCCTCCAATAGTCCCATCAATGGTGAACTTAGATTTTTCCATATGTCGTTTCTTTTTTTCTAGATACCAAGTTAGAGTACACATGAGTGATGTGACTGCACTTGAGTTGTATAAGTAGACCCAAAAGTTGCTAACCTTTTTTGTGATGCACTCGAGTGCATAACACAAGTATTCTACCATAACTAGCTTCATCTCCAAGTTGATAGTACTAAAGGAAACTTACTTTCTGAGGTATCCTAACATTATCCTAAGTTGTCTGTCATGACTAGTTAGTAGGATAACATTATCATAAGTTGCATACAATACTTTTTCAGTGTGGTAAGCAACTTAGTTTCATATATAGCAACATTGATTGACAACTTATTAATGTATTGTAAGCAACTGAAATAGTAATCCCAGTTAACTGAGCATCACTGATAGGCAACTTCATAGTGTTTTAGGCAACTTAAGAAAAAGTAATGATAAGCAACTTCATAATATTGTAGGCCACCAATTTGCAAAGTTAGACAACTAAGCAACAATGGTAGGTAACTAATTATCAATAGCATGTAACTGGAGATCAATGGTAGGCCAATTTTGTATTATTATAGGCAACTGAGCATCAATGATGGGCAAGTTAGTATCCATGGTAGGCAACTAAGCAACCATGGTAGACAAGTTGTGATAATGTTAGTAAAATTCATTGATACACATAGTGCAATAAAGTTACTTATCTGTAGCACTAAAGGTGCATCATGTTTTTGTGTAATTTTCTTATTTTTACACAAACCAACCTATTAGACAGTCCTACTAGACAAAAATAATAAAGTTGCTTTCCTATATCACTAAAATTGCCACAATCGTACCCAAAGTTGCCTAAAAAAAGTTTAACGAAACCTATCTATATGACCTGTTCAAGAATTCATCCGATTAACCAGTTAACTTGCCGATTAATCCCTACTCGTAGGGTCGTCGAGTAGCCTATAAATCGATAAATCGTCCGATTAATTGATTAAATGGCCGATTAACTTGCCGATTAGCTGATTAATCCTCTAATCACCTGGCAACCGAGCAGCTACCAGTTAACGATTTTCTTAACAATGTCTATATGAGATCTAGTTTTGAAGGCCTCGTCGCGAGAAACCCAGCTATGAAAACGAAATTGAATTTCAACACTTAAATCAAAAGTTACATGTTTTTTAATTTTTTGGACCCACAAATAAATGCTTGTTATTTCCACATTTGGAAAAGCGCCAAATCCCACCAACAAGCGCTCGGGCGCCCGCTAACCACGTCATAATTTTTTCTTTAAAAGAAAAAGAAGAATTTAACCAGCCCTCCCTCTCGTCTCAGCTTTTCTTTTTGAGCAAACAGGATGTCAGTGCACAACTAGAGCGTGCGCAGTCCACACAGCCGGCCCAAGCCCGCTGGACCTCCACCTGCCCTCTCCGCGCTGTCGTCTTCTCCAGAGAGATCGAGGGACGCGTGTGCCGGCCGACATCAGCGAGCAACCACCGCGGCTCTCCTCTCCCCTTGAAGCCTCCCCAGCCACCCAAATCCTAACCCTAACCCCCCCTCTCCCTTCCGCCGCTGCCAGGTGGGTCTCCCCTTTCTGTTCTCTTCCCCACCAAGCAAACCGAGGAGCACCAGAGCATCGCCGGAGCAGGCCACCGTGGCCAGCGTCCTCCGCCGGCGTTTTCTTCGTGACCGGGAGCCCCGCCTGCACGACTACTTCCTCTACTCGGACGACCTCGAGCTCGGACGCCTCCACGCCGTCGAATTGCTCGACCTCCTCCTCTTCAGCTGATCGCCGTCACCGTTCAGATTCGCCGCCGACAGACCTCCTCCGCCATTTTCGGCTACGCCAGCATCACCAGGTGAGCAGCCGCGCCAAAAGCCCCAACCTCTCCACCCTCGATTTCGTCCTCGGAGCACGACCTCCGGGAGCGCCACCGTTCGGTTTGGTCGCCGGCGTCGTTCCGATAGTTGCTAGGTCGTGCGCGTGGCGTCGCTAGACTCACACGAGCAAGCAGACCTCTCGCTCATTCCAGAGGTCTAGCATCCGAGCATTGCCGCTGGAGCATCGCCCCTAACTTTTAATACCAACATTAGGCTCAGACGACTTAAATGGCCCAATTAAATTATTGTCCTCTTCACCTGGGGCAAATGCTTATTGATGCAGGGAAGAAGAAAATGAACACCATGCTGTCAGAAAATGCTGAAAGGAAGCCACGTGTGCTTCATAACCTGCAAAAGCAGCTAGATGAGGTAATCTGCTTTTGCATCCAATTACTTTGTGCTTTCTTTCTATAATATAGTTTCTGGATACCCTTGAAATTGTTCGCTATTGCTAAATTGCTTTCCTTCATTTCTCTTCTGGTGCTAGATCATCTTACTTTTTTCAATATTGTTCTTTGCCACCGTCAGGCTGTCCTCGATATGCAACTCTATGAGAAAGCTCTAGATGTGTTTGAGGATGATCCTGCTACCGCTGTAAGCTGCTACAGCCTATGGGCATCATTCTTACAACATCGCTTGCTACTCAATACGTTATCAGCCTTTACTTACGGTCCTTTTCTTTACCTGTTTTCTGGTTTTCAGGGCATATTACACGATCATCTGCTAAGAACTATGGCTACTCCAGTAGTCAACAAGATTTTATTTAGTCTGGTAACTTCTATAAGCTCACACAGTGGGGTTTGCGACTTTGCGTGCAAGATTATAATTCATAAATAATTTCGTGATGTATTCATTTTGGCTTTAATTTTACCCTTGCAACAGAACCCTTCAAATAATATGCAGCCCTGATTGTGTTATTTCCCTACTCGTGATCTTTCTTGCGCGACGAACTAAGAAACTGTGACTAGCTTATGAATTATAATCTAAGTCGTTTAGAAGGTTTTGTAACCTAATTCTCTGACTAGCACATGTATTTTGCACTGAACTACCGATAGGACAAGGACAACAAATTGAAGAATGGAATGGAGTTTGAAGACAGCGAAGAACAGGATGTTCAGCTGAGCAGTACTGAGCGTACTTTTCTGGTACAGTTCACTTATTTCATTTTTACATATGTTATGCAATGTTTGCCTGTGTCAATTCTGGATGAAAATTTCATTTTGTTTAACTTTGTGGGTTGCTCTTTGTTAAAAAAAAATCAGGCAAAGAATCTTCCAGGGCAATTGTCATCGAAGGCTCAAGCTTTAATAGAAGCAGTGGAGGGAAAGGTTTGTCTGTAACCAAAAAATATTGTTTGATGAATTGATTGAAGCCTTGAACTCCATAGTTCGTATTTTTCTTGTTCGAAATCTAGTATGCATAACAGCTTAAATTCTGGTAATATGTTACCACCTACAGTTAACAATCTAACACACCATAAAAACTTTTAGTCTGGGTCTCTAGGGTAGGTCAGACATTTAGATGATGAACATGACAAATTACTAAACATTTTTGATGCGATGATCTATATAGAAATGAAGTTCTTCCGTGAAGCATCCTGCATTATGTTTATCACCAGATTGCCAAGATGCTATGTTGTAAATACCCAACACCTATACCGTGCACAATATCCTGTCATTCTGTGGACTAACAATGAAATCCACTTCATGTTCATTTTCTGTATGTTCTACGACACCAATTATTTGATCCTTTAATTACTACTACCTCTGTTTCGAATTATAAGATTTTTACCTTTTTTCGAAAATGAATGTATCTAGACGCGTTTTAGTGTGTATGTTTATTCATTTTAATCCGTATGTAGCCCATATTGAAATATCTAAAATATCTTATAATTCGGCACAGAGGGAGTAGTCAATTAAATATGCAGCAGATACCCTGAAAAGAAATGTTGCGATGTAAAGATATGGGTTCAATTTCTTATTGATTTATTATGTCTTCAATTCCTTTTTCAGAAAGTGTATATAATTCATACTAGGGCTGACAAACTAGTTCAGATATAAGATTGCATGTAAGAAGCATCTTCCTCACCAATCTGTTATTCATTGCTAGTTGATAAAATGTGCATGTTCCTCAGCATATGACTGGTGAGTTCTTTCTTGTCTAAACGCATATACTAAATAACAAACGAATACGTGACTGTTGCTATGTCTTTGAGATCCACAACTTCAAATATAACTGGACTTTGTAGCTCTTTCTAACATTTTCCTCGAAATTCACAACAGCGGTTTGATTCATTTATGGACGCCTTAAGAGATGCAGCAGAGGAAAGGTAACATTTTACGTTTGTATTTGCTTTCCACATTGGCTGGATTATCAAAGTGCTTACTCTCTTTTTCAGTGGCTTGTTATTTAAGAAGCTTGATGAAGGACTAGAGCGATCAATGCTGCGTTCCTACCACAAGGTATGTTGGTATCTTCTATCTTGATAGTAATACCAGAGTCTGGAAAACCAGTGAGAACCGACTTTATTGATCTGGGCCTAACAGGTTTTTAGTTTTTGCTGGTTTATGCCCTAAACTTTCCCCTTTGATCCCCAGTTCTGGTGGAATGAGTATTATCAGTTCATCACTTATTTGATATGCCCCAAACATTAATTGTTTCTTGTGTTTTCACTTTTCATATTCTAAACTTAGCAAACCGCTCAAATAACCTGAACCATTCTGGTAGCACTTTTTAAAGCCCTGTCTTACAGTACGATCTTTGTTTCTCTGAAAATATGGTATTTTCCACGGTTAAAAAAATGTTGTTTCTTGTGTTTTTAAGCATCAAAGTAGTGCAAGTACAGAATAGCAGAATGCAAGTCAAAATCACCATGATATGATAATATAAATTTACCAAGATTGTTAGACTCGAGCACTGGCGCAGTGGTAAAGTTGCTGCCTTGTGACCATGAGGTCACGGGTTCAAGTCCTGGAAACAGCCTCTAACAGAAATGCAGGGAAAGGCTGCGTACAATAGACCCAAAGTGGTCAGATCCTTCCCCGGACCCTGCGCAAGCGGGAGCTACATGCACCGGGCTGCCCTTTTCGTTAGATTCGTAGGCGCTCTTATAGATTGGTAGGGTGTGAATTCATACATGCTAAATTTCTTTATGGACGAATTCCGCGCTAATTATTTGACACCTTAATTTCTATGAATTGAAGGATTTGACAGCACAAGTTTCTTCAGAGACTGATCCAGTGTCCTTCCTCCCAAAAGTTGTTGCTCTGCTTTTTCTCCAGGTTTGCTTGATTGTACCTTTCCTGAAATAACACTCCTGCTTTCTCTCTGCATTTATAGGCTGGCCTGAGAAACATCCTTTTTGAATATTTTGTAGGCATACAACAAGGCTCTTCAGGCACCTGAAAGTGCTGTTCGTGCTGTCATCACACTACTGAAGGTAATTTTTTATTTGCATTCTCTTTAAAATATACTTAACGCAAGTCAAGTAGAATATCTTAACTTTTAGTAACAGTATCCTGATCACAGAATCTTTGATACTCCCTCCGTTTCTTTTTACTTCGCATATAAGATTTGGTCAAAGTCAAACTACACAAAGTTTGACCAAATTTATATGAAAAAATATAAACATCTACAATACTAAAACTATATAGTATGAAAATATGTTTCATGGTGCATCTGATAATATTGATTTTATATTGTGAATGTTTATAGTTTTTAATATAAAGTTAGTCAAACTCTACAAAGCTTGACTTTGACCAAACCTTATATGCAGACTAAAAAGAAACGGAGGGAGTACTATATTTGTCTGATACGTTGAAACAGCATAACAGATATTATAATTCCTGTACGTAGCTCCAGAAACTAGTGTTAACCATCAAATTCCTGCCGGCTTTTGGATCGATGATCGACAGTCCTCTGCATTCTAGCCATAGTTTCTTAGCCCCTTGGGTTTTAGTTTAATAAGAGGCTTACATAATTAGGATGTTTACGCCTGTCTGTAATGTTGGCTTATTTCACATATTCAGATAATACTGTTAACTTTAGCAAAATCTGTACCTGAGTGATCATCTGCTTCTATTTTTCAGGACAAGCTACCAGCTTCAACCTTCAAGGTTTTAACTGAATATCACGGCACCACCGTGAAACTTCTCGCACTACAAGATGCTGCTACTGGTGATGTAAGTCCACTCCAACAATTTCAAATACATCAGTGCTCACTGTTGTCTGCATTAGAAAAGGATTAGTTTGTTATCCTCCCATAACTTTCATCCGGTTTCTGCCCTGGACTCTATATATGTAGTCTTAATTTCTATTTCGAGCTCTCCCCATTTACCCGAAATCATCTGCTATGGTCAAACATTAACTACATTGGATTCATGCATTAACATTTCTTTTGTCAATCATCTGCCGTATGGAAGAACTACAAAAGAACTTGGACTGCTGTCTTTGTTGCTCACTCGTGCAATGATGCATTGTCTTGTCTTTGCCCTGCAGGAAGATGATTGCACATCGGACCGAATGCTGGAGAAGCAGGAAGACCTGGAAGAGAGGCTGATGCCAGAACTAAAATCCCTGGCCCTGGGCACAGGCAAAAAGTGAGCAGCAAAAATGGTGTGCATTGTACGCCATGCCCTCTGTGTAAATACACAGATCTATCTACCTACCTATCCTCCTTGGCACTGGAGCTGTGGTTGTTTCGTGTGGCAGCAGAATCAATTTCTTAATTTTTTTTAACGAGCAACCACAGCATGTATGAACATCTTGAATACCTTGAAACTCTGCTAGTTCCTTCCTGAACAATGACTGCGAGCAAATATTTTTAAGAACCTTTTATCTTGCGATCAACTGGACACTCATTATTTTCTTCAAGTGCCACTCGAAACATCCGAGTATGAGTAGGCTGCAAACGCCCGTGACGACAAGCCTCCATTCAAACTCCATTTGAATGCACGTGGCATTTTCAGTCAAGGTTTTGGGACTCGTTGGGACCATTTGCTCAAGGTGCACATGACACGTTGCGGGGTCACCATGAGGTCTTTACTCGAGTCAGCACTACCCTTCGAGCAAGGTATCTCAAGTCAAGAAATGTGGCTTTCCTATTTTATTTTTTGACATTCAGAAATGTGGCTCCCTGATACCCAGGTGCGTCCGTGCCGTGTTTTTGGGTTATGATGTATAAGGGCATCTTGATCGCCAACCCACAAATTTCCTCTTACGTCCGTCCGCGGACAGGAACCAGTCCGTGGACACGAATGCGGGAGAAAACCATCCAACGCTAGCCGCATACATTTCAACCGGTATTTTAACAAATCAAACAAAATTCATGCAAACCGGCTGATATTCATCAAAGTTTGGATAGAAAATAACACTAATGATCCACACATAGCATGCAAATTAAGTGTAGTACAACAAGATCTTAAATTCCACTAGATCCCGGATATCCAACAAGTTGGCAAGGAGTGCGGGCTACATATAACATCTAGACGAACATTGGGAGAATGTCAATCAGCAAGTTAAGCAAGAGAAAGAAAACTTACGATCTCGTCCTCTGCCGCGTGCAATGACCACCTTGCCTCGAGCTGATGAACCACGGCGCATAACTTGGTGACGCTAACCTGGATAGCGTGCCAGTTCACATTGCGTAGTTGAATGATGTACATGTCGCAGGGCGCAATGTGCTCTCGTGCGTGAAACTTTTCATGCACTTGCTCCCAGAAAGGCTCCCTTTTGCTCCTGGCTACGAAATCTGCCGATACGGCAAGCCATGCATCGCACAACAACTCATCCTTCATAGTCGAGTAGCTCACCATCCTTCGTGCTCTAAAAAATAACATAACATTTGAAAATAAGCTCATTGGCATTTGACCAAACACCTGCCGGGCGTGGTGTCCGCCACGGAGGTTCGTCGACAGGGCGAAGTGTACCTGGGTACAAACAACTCCAGGGTGGAAAGCTCCGTCTGAACGGCGAGCAGGGCGCGTCGGTGCTGGTTGCGGACGTCTGACAATGCCTCTGTGGCGGCCGGAGACGAACAACAGCGGCGGCGGAGGTGGAGGTGCGGATGCAAAGTAAGGGAGAGAAGGGGCGGAGTGGAAGGAAATGAGACCGGGAGGGAGGATTGGGTGGTCCGGAGGTGTCGGAGTCCTACGTTTCGGGTGTACGGACTCCCACAAACCTCCCTCCACTTTGTCTCCAATTTGCGAGAGAAATCGAAGCGCCCCCCGGACCGATACATGACCGCGTTGGCTGGCTTTCGCGGTTCGGACTGCACGATCCAAATGGTTGTGAGATGTTTGTGGGTCCGCATTAGAGATGCCGTGAGAGCACTTCCGGTGCTTGATTTTTAACCTGAATCCATAGGTGAAATGCCGAGGTCTCGCAGTAATTTAAAAAATGCTGAGGTGCCACAAATTAAAGACAAGATATAAAATACCTCTTTTAATAAAAAGCAGTACAATGCAACTAGTTAAGAGCCTCCACAGCGATTTGACTGTCTTAGCCATCGGATCTTCAAACATACAATGCAGATGAAAGTCGTGTCTCCCTGGTCACCCGCTCGCGCCGCACGCGGGCCGCTGCTTCATGGAACCACCAACTGTTTGTTCCTGTCAGTAATCGGGTCGTGAAGGCCCACTTATTCCCACTCGGACGCTAACACCCGAAGTTGCCTAGGTTTTAGCGCTATGATCCCACCCCGAACGAACAGTTATCCCTCAAAAAAAAACCCGAACGAACAGTTCCTTTGTTCCTCCTCAATGCGCCGGTGATCTGCCGTGGGCGCGATTATGATGTGCGACTGCTTCCGCGCCGGTACGGTCCATCCCCCTCTACACTTACTCCATAACCCCTTTCTTGCTATTTCCAAATATCCTGTCTTGCAGCGTTCGTGTGTGGCGGCTGCGGCGGCTGCCCGCACCGTCGGTTGTCGTCCTGCTACATCATCCTCCATGCCTTGTGGATCTACCACGAGGTACAAGTTGTTATATTAGTATTAGATACTCCCTCCGTTCCTAAATATTTGTCATTTTAGAGATTTCAAATGGACTATCACATACGGATGTATATAGACATATTTTAGAGTGTAGATTCACTCATTTTGTTCCGTATGTAGTCACTTATTGAAATCTCAAGAAAGATAAATATTTGGGAACGGAGGGAGTAGATAATACCATCAACGAGGCAGCGGATTGTCTCAAAAAAGAAAAATCAATGAGGCGGCGATATCTCTAGCTCGCTCGATGGCCGACGTCGCGGATCCTGACATCCCGGAGGCAGAGCCTGACGAGTGTAGCAGGCGTATGTTGACATGCCTGGTTGTCGGATTTAGGGATCCGGCAACCCTTGAGAGGTTCGTACTCTAGGGTGCGTGCGGAGATCTCAATCTGTCCAGCCTGCCTACTCGCGATCCTCCCTAGCCTAATGCATCGAGCTCAAAGAGGCACAAAGACACAGAGATTTATACTGGTTTGGGCCACCGTTGTGGTGTAATACCCTAATCCAGTGTGGTGTAGTGGATTGCCTCGAGGGGCTATGGATGAACTAATACAAGGGATGAACAAGTCTTAGGAGGTGAGGTGTTCTTGAGCTGGTGTGGTGCTCTACTTGTTCTGGTTTCGGTCCCCTTCCTATGGTGATGGCTAGTCCTATATATAGTGCCCTTGGTCCTCTTCCCAAATAATAGCGGGAAGAGATTCCACAATGGCGGGATTTGAAAGGGGACAAGTAGTACAGTCTATCCTGACAAAAATAGTCTTCGCCTGTGAAAATCCTCTGGTCGTAACGCTACGGTGGGCTCGATGATGACCTCCGTCTTGCCGTCCTGGTGGTCTTGGTCTTGTTGCACCAGAATGGAAACATTTGGTTGATTCCTCGGGACTCCGCGCCTATGGCTTGCCTCCCTTGCACCGAAGAGGAAACCTGCGCTCTGCATCCGCCGGGGCCCGCCTAGTGCCCGCCTGACCTTGGTCATCATGGCTCACTCGGCCGAGCCTCATGAGATAACTTGCATAGAACTCTCCGCCCCTCAGGATCCCTCTTGAGGAGGCCACTTCCTTCGGGGGTCTTGGCATCTTCCGCCTCGCAAGGCTTGGCCCCTCGCGAGGGTCTTGCGGTGTTGGTGTTGGAGCTGGGCCGTACCAGGCCGTCAATGAAGCCATGTGGTGGGCTGTAGGCAGGCAGGGCGGGATACCCCCGAATCCAGGATGCCAACAGTAGCCCCTGGGCCCAAGGCGCGCTCGGACTTGGCTTCCAGGCGAAGCCAAAGGGCAAAGGCGGAGCGCCGCGGGCCCTATCGGCCTGCGGCCCTGAAGACAGGTGGTGGTTGATGGGACATGGGCATCTCCACTTCCCCATGCCGCCTTGATATCCGGTAGACCCAGCAGCCGCTCGTTGTCAGTGCAACTCGCCCTTCGTAGTGTACCGTGCCCGGCTCCTGTTTCCTCCTTCCCAATCTTGCCGCCGCGTGCATAGATCTGGTGTCGGCGCCTTGCCCTCTTTTGGTACTCGCCATGGCTCCCAAGCCGAGGAAGAAGAAGGGGAAGCTGCTTGCACCGGCCGGTCCTCCGCCGGCCCTAGAGCCGGCCCTTGAGCATTCGATGGTGATCAATAAGGAGGGGCGGGACAAGGTTCGCCATGCGCTCGCTGCCGATTCCAATGAGTGGAGGGCGACGGCTGTCCGCCCTGCGTCTTGGCGAACCAAAGAGATGAGTGCCACTGAGATTCCCATCCATCTCCATGCTCTTCTTGCTGGGTTGATTCCTCCCTTCTCCCCTATCTTCAATGTCGTGATGTCGCATTACCAGATCCATCTGCTGCATCTGGACCCTCGCTCCGTCATCCTCCTCGCCGTCTTTGCCTTCCTCTGCAAGGCCATGGTGGCATCACTCCCTCTGTGGCCTTGTTTTGCCATTTCTTCCTGTTCCGGTTGGTGGACGCCCGCCAACGCTCTGGGTGCGCAACCTTTGAAGCCGTGGCCGCGACCGCTGGCTCGGGGATCGAATTCGAGCTTTCTCCTATCGCGAAGGGATTCCAGAAGCAGTGGCTCCTGATGGACGCCCGCGCATTCAGCCCCCTGCTCACGATTCCTGGGTCGTCGGCTTTGCCAAGCTCCGGCTGGTGCCTGATACGTCTCCAACGTATCTATAGTTTTTGATTGTTCCATGCTATTATATTACCCGTTTAGGATGTTTTATATACATTTATATGCTATTTTATATGATTTTTGGAACTAACCTATTAACCTAGAGCCCAGTGCCAGTTTCAGTTTTTTCCTTGTTTTTGAGTCTTACAGAAAAGGAATACCAAACGGAGTCCAATTGACATGCCAATTTTGATGATTTTTTATGGATCAAAAGAAGCCCCCAGAGTAAAAGAGTTGGGCCAAAAGAGTACCGAGCTGTCCATGAGGGTGGAGGGCGAGCCCTACCCCCCCTGGGCGCGCCCCCTGCCTCGTGGACGACTCGAAGACCCCCTTGACGTGAGACTGGCGCCAAAAATTCCTATAAATACCCAAACCTCCAGAAAATAACCTAGATCGGGAGTTCCGCCGCCGCAAGCCTCTGTAGCCACCAAAACCAATCGGGGCCCTGTTCCGGCACCCTGCCGGAGGGGGGATCCCTCACCGGTGGCCATCTTCATCATCCCGGCGCTCTCCATGACGAGGAGGGAGTAGTTCACCCTCGGGGCTGAGGGTATGTACCAGTAGCTATGTGTTTGATCTCTCTCTCTCTCTCTTGTGTTCTTGATTCGGCACGATCTTGATGTATCGCAAGCTTTGCTATTCTAGTTGGATCTTATGATGTTTCTCCCCCTCTACTCTCTTGTAATGGATTGAGTTTTCCCTTTGAAGTTATCTTATCGGATTGAGTCTTTAAGGATTTGAGAACACTTTGCATGTGCCAAACTCTAAACCTTCAAATAATAATCTGTTTTGTATGCCCGAATCGCTCATGTAGCCACTAGGGTCTGTCGGTATCTTCCATGATAGGTGGGTTATTCTCACGATGAGTGGACTCAGCTCATCATTCACGAGAAAATGGCTGGTAACTGGGATGCCCAGTCCTATGATCAAAAGATCAAAAACAAATCGCAAATAATTTAAACAAACTCCCCCAGGATTGTTGATAGTTGGACAGCACCCGTTGTTTCGGACAAGCCGTGGAGTGTGATTGTTGGTGGAGGGGGAGTAAAATCTTTACCTTTCTGTTTGGGAACCGCCTATAATGTATCTAGTATGAAAGATATTGAGAACTCTTGGTTGTTATGTTGACAATGAAAGCATACCTCTCAAAATTATTTTCATCTCTGTTTTAAAAGCTTCAAGCTCTGGCACCTCTGCAAATCCCTGCTTCCCTATGCGAAGGGTCTATCTTTTACTTTTATGCAAGAGTCGGTAGTATTCCTTCTCATTCCAACCTACTCTTTAGTTGGCAAGCATCATGTGATGGGGAAAGATCTAAGCATATATGGCCTTTCAAATATATTTGATCATGAATTATTATTGTTGACAATTATCTATATGATAAGTAAGTTGGGAGGCGAAACATTAAGCCCCTATCTTTCTCTGTGCTCGATCGATGCTATTTGTTCTAGAAATATGCTTTGAGTGGTAGCAATCATGGAAGACTATATGATAGTTGAGTATGTGGGATTTGCTAAAACAAAGCTCTTACATAGACCATTCCTGAAAATAAGATGAATTGCAATTGTTTGATGACTGAGAACATAGTTTGTTAGTTTTAAAGAAAGTTTACGGTCTATGCTTTAACATGTGAATAGCTTGTTACTTGATCATGAGAAGTTTTATGAGATGAGCTACTGTTATGACATATAATGATGCTAGAAAAGGTGATTGAAATTATCATTGATCAAATTTGTCCACCTGCTAGCATTCACACATCAAAAATACCGTTTTTATCATTTACCTACTCGAGGACGAGCAGGAATTAAGCTTGGGGATGCTTGATACGTCTCCAACGTATCTATAATTTTTGATTGTTCCATGCTATTATATTGCCAGTTTAGGATGTTTTATATGCATTTATATGCTATTTTACATGATTTTTGGGACTAACCTATTAACCTAGAGCCCAGTGCCAGTTTCTATTTTTTCCTTATTTTTGAGTCTTACAGAAAAGGAATACCAAACAGAGTCCAATTGACATGCCAATTTTTGACGATTTTTTATGGACCAAAAGAAGCCCCCGGAGTAAAAGAGTTGGGCCAGAAGAGTCCCGAGCCGTCCACGAGGGTGGAGGGCGAGCCCTACCCCCTGGGCGCACCCCCTGCCTCGTGGACGACTCGGAGACCCCCTTGACATGAGACCGACGCCAAAAATTCCTATAAATACCCAAACCTTCAGAAAATAACCTAGATCGGGAGTTCCATCACCGCAAGCCTCTATAGCCACCAAAAACCAATCGGGACCCTGTTCCGGCACCCTGCCGGAGGGGGGATCCCTCACCGATGGCCATCTTCATCATCCCGGCACTCTCCATGATGAGGAGGGAGTAGTTCACCCTTGGGGCTGAGGGTATGTACTAGTAGCTATGTGTTTGATCTCTCTCTCTCTCTCTCTCCCTCTCTCCCTCCCTCTCTCTCTCTCTCTCTCTCTCTCTCTTTCTCGTGTTCTTGATTCGGCACGATCTTGATGTATCGCGAGCTTTGCTATTATAGTTGGATCTTATGATGTTTCTCCCTCTCTACTCTCTTGTAATGGATTGAGTTTTCCCTTCGAAGTTATCTTATGGATTGAGTCTTTAAGGATTTGAGAACACTTGATGTATGTTTTGCATGTGCTTATCTATGGTGACAATGGGATATCACGTGATCTACTTGATGTATATTTTGGTGATCAACTTGCGGGTTCAGTGACCTTGTGAACTTAGGCATAGGGGTTGGCACACGTTTTCGTCTTGACTATCCGGTAGAAACTTCAGGGCACTCTTTGAAGTACTTTGTGTTGGTTTGAATAGATAAATCTGAGATTGTGTGATGCATATCGTATAATCATGCCCATGGATACTTGAGGTGACATTGGAGTATCTAGGTGACATTAGGGTTTTGGTTGATTTGTTTCTTAAGGTGTTATTCTAGTACGAACTCTATGATAGATCGAACGGAAAGAATAGCTTCGTGTTATTTTACTATAGACTCTTGAATAGATCGATCAGAAAGGATAACTTTGAGGTGGTTTCGTACCCTACAATAATCTCTTTGTTTGTTCTCCGATATTAGTGACTTTGGAGTGACTCTTTGTTGCATGTTGAGGGATAGTTATATGATCCAGTTATGTTATTATTGTTGAGAGAACTTGCAGTAGTGAAAGTATGAACCCTAGGCCTTGTTTCCTAGCATTGCAATACCATTTACGCTCACTTTTACCACTTGCTACCTTGCTGTTTTTATATTTTTAGATTACAAATACCTATATCCACCATCCATATTGCACTTGTATCACCATCTCTTCGCTGAACTAGTGCACCTATACAATTTACCATTGTATTGGGTGTGTTGGGGACACAAGAGACTCTTTGTTATTTGGTTGCAGGGTTGCTTGAGAGAGACCATCTTCAACCTACGCCTCCCACGGATTGAGAAACCTTAGGTCATCCACTTGAGGGAAATTTGTTGCTGTCCTACAAACCTCTGTAGTTGGAGGCCCAACAATGTCTACAAGAAGAAGGTTGTGTAGTAGACATCAGTGCCATGAGAAGCTCACCGACTGGCGTCTTGCTTTTGTCTGGAAGAGGCTGTCGAGGCTCCGGGAACTGGAGGTGACGGCGCCAATGGTGGTGAAGGAATTCGTGAAGCAGCGCATTGCTCCCCTCCAGCGCCATTCTCGCCCGATGTGGGACTTCATAGGCGTCGGGGATTCGATGAGGCTGCAGAAGCCGTCGCCTGCTGCTGATACCTTGAGCGTGGTGCTCAAGCTCCTGACTGGCGAGCCTGAGCCTACCGACCTTCCGGGGGATGGCTGCCTTCTCTATCTGTGCCTGAACAAGGAGGCCTTTGCAGGACAGATGCCTTTGTTCAATGAGTGGGGGTTGCTTCCCGAGGGCATTGAGGGGCCCCACGAGAATCCCGTCTTCATGGCTCCTCTCCTGATTGACCCTACCGCATGCACCCCGAGTGTGGAGGCAGGGGGCGCGCGCCTCCATCAACTGTCGAGAGCTTATCTGGAGGCCCGGCCTCGTTAGATGCTTAGGAGCCTGAGGCTTCTGGGGCCCGGGAAGGAGCCACCGCAGAACCTGTGCAACCCCAGGCTCTGGAGGCAGGGACTTCTGACGTCTGGGACGGTGGCTCCAGAGTGGCTGCTGACGATGAGGAGCCCACCGATGGCCCCGGAGCCATGAGCCAGAAAGTTTCTCTGGGTGCCCCTGCCCTTGGGACCCCTGCTCCAGATACCATGCTGAGCGCTCCCCCTCATGAGGATCACCCGTCGGGACTGGGTCGGTGCCTCCTGTGCCTCGAGTCGCTCCTGAAGAGGAAGAGGTCCCCGTCCTGCGATGATGGCACCCATCGACCGCTGAAGTCGAGGAGATACGTGGCCGCCGATGAGTAAGTACCTTTGCTCTTGACCCCAAGCATGCGGCGTTTTCTCATTGCTGGGGTTTTGCAAGGTCTCCATGAAGGCGAAACCTCGGGAGACAGGCGCCCCAAGGACTCCAGCTTGGCGGATGCGCGCAGCAACCAGCGCCCCGAGCCTGCTCAGGGCGTGGGACTGATACGTCTCCAATGTATCTATAATTTTTGATTGTTCCATGCTATTATATTACCCCTTTTGGATGTTTATGGGATTTATTTTACACATTTATATCATTTTTTGGGCTAACCTACTAACCGGAGGCCCAGCCCGTATTGCTGTTTTTTTGCCTATTTCAGTATTTCGAAGAAAAGGAATATCAAACGGAGTCCAAACGGAATGAAACCTTTGGGAGCGTGATTTTGGAAGAACGTGATCCAGAGGACTTGGAGTGCAAGTCAAGAAGCAGCCGAGGCGGCCACGAGAGGGTAGGGCACGCCCCCTGTCTTGTGGGCCCCTCGGGCAGCCACCGACGTACTTCTTCCTCCTATATAAGCCTACGTACCCCGAAAACATCCAGGGAGCCAACAAAACACAATTTCCACCACCGTAACCTTCTGTATCCGCGAGATCCCATCTTGGAGCCTTCGTCGGTGCTCTGCCAGAGGGGAATCGACCATGGAGGGCTTCTACATCAACACCATAGCCCCTCCGATGAGTTGTGAGTAGTTTACCACAGACCTATGGGTCCATAGTTATTAGCTAGATGGCTTCTTCTCTCTTTTTGGATCTCAATACAATGTTCTCCCCCTCTCTTGTGGAGATCTATTCGATGTAAACTCTTTTTGCGGTGTGTTTGTCGAGATCCGATGAATTGTGGGTTTATGATCAAGTTTTATCTATGAGAAATATTTGAATCTTGTCTGAATTCTTTTATGTATGATTGAGTTATCTTTGCAAGTCCCTTCGAATTATCAGTTTGGTTTGTCCTACTAGATTGATATTTCTTGCCATGGGAGAAGTGCTTAGCTTTGGGTTCAATCTTGCGGTGTCCTTACCCAGTGACAGAAAGGGTTGCAAGGCACGTATTGTATTGTTGCCATCAAGGATAAAAAGATGGGGTTTATATCATATTGCATGAGTTTATCCCTCTACATCATGTCATCTTGCTTAAGGCGTTACTCTGTTCTTATAAACTTAATACTCTAGATGCAGGCAGGAGTCGGTCAATTTGTGGAGTAATAGTAGTAGATGCAGGCAGGAGTCGGTCTACTTGTTGCGGACGTGATGCCTATATACATGATCATGCCTAGATAATCTCATAATTATTGGCTTTTCTATCAATTGCTCGACAGTAATTTGTTCACCCACCGTAATACTTATGCTATCTTGAGAGAAGCCACTAGTGAATCCTATGGCCCCCGGGTCTATCTCTTATCATATTTGCTTCCAATCTACTTTTATTTGCATCTTTACTTTCTGCATCTATATTATAAAATACCAAAAATATATTTATCTTATCATACTATCTCTATTAGATCTCACTTACGCAAGTGGCCGTGAAGGGATTGACACCCCCTTTATTGCGTTGGTTGCGAGTTCTTTGTTTGTTTGTGTAGGTGCGTGGGACTTTTGAGGAGCCTCCTACTGGATTGATACCTTGGTTCTCAAAAACTGAGGGAAATACTTATGCTACTATTGCTGCATCACCCTTTCCTCTTCAAGGAAAACCAACGCAAGCTCAAGACGTAGCAAGGACCAACTCCATCCAACATGACGCCGCGAGGGTGCCTCGGAGCCGGGCCCCATGTTCTCTCCCCCTGCGACTCTGCCCACGAGGCGAGGGGTGCGCCGGTGATCCTTCCTCTTGTCACTGCCAGCTGGGGGGTGCCCTCCGGGCAGTGTTCGTCTTCAAGCTGTGGGGCTACGCCAGCCAGCCCCCGGCCGGTGACTGGCGGAGCACCCAGTGCCTCCCGGGCGACTTCCGGAGCCGACGAAGATCTTGGCGATGAGCTTGCGTTTGCTCGCGGGCGTAGCACGGTGCGCTTCGGGCTTTTCAGTGAAGCGATGCGTGCAATGGTCCATCTTGGTGGGGAGCTTGCCAACGTCGACACCAGGCTTGAGGCAAAGAACTGCCGCTTGGAGGATGAGTGATAGCGGCTGAAGGTGGCCATCAACCTGGGGAAGCTTCGGCGTGACAAAGCTGAAGCGCGCGCGACGACCTCACTCGTGGCTTCTCGTGAAGCTTGCGCCCGCGCCATGGAAGAGGCCGAGGCAGCCAACCACCGTCGAGAGGCGGCTAAGGAGCGGGAGTGAGATCTTCTGTCTTCAAATGCAGCCTTGCTGCGTGAAGTCGAGGAGCGTCGTGCCCTGCTGGCCTTCTCTCCAGGTGAGGTGGCCCTTGCCGAGGCAAAGCTTGAGGCGCCATGAGGACCTGACGCTGGAGGCCATGGAACATAGCTTAGCGCTGGAGAGGCTGGGGGTGAGGGAGCGACATGCCGTCGTGGCTGAGGACGCCGTCGCCGCCCGAGAAGCTCAGGTCCATGTGGAGGTGGAGAAGAGGATGGCGAAGGCATGTGCTGAGCTGGATGGAAAGCATTGCCTGGACTTGGAGCTGCTTAAGGCTGAGCTTGAGGGCCGGACCTCCGTCCTGAAGACCGAGTTGCAGGCTATGGAGCAACGCGAGAGCGCTGCCCGGGGGGACCTGGCTTCCTCCGAATCTGCCCTGAATTTTGCCCTCCCCGAGATATCCTCTCTCCGGAAGCAAGCCGAAGACACCGCCTCCCTCCTGGAGAAGGCTTCGAGTGAAAAGTGCCGCCGCCTGACACTGGAGCGCGAGCACGACCCCATGCTCCAAGGTTTGCGCATCAGAGCCAACAACGCCTTGGGTGCCGTTTGTGATGAGAGCGCTCCTCATACGCACGAGAGCGACTATGCCAACCATCTCCGCTTCTTTACTGATATCGTGACCCGCCTGGAGGATCAGGCCGCAAAAGCTCACCAGCTTGTTGAGGAGAGGAGCCGGGGCCTCCTTGGGCGCGCGCTCTCGCACATCTTCATCAACCTCCTGAACCTTGACTCCCACTTCGATTTCGGCACCGTGCTAGCCCCCGTGCCTATGGCCACCCAAGACAAGCTTGCCAAGTGGGTGGATGATCATGTGGATGCTTTGGTGAAGGATCTGACTCCCGAGGACGACACGGCCGTGCTCGCGGCCAAAGGAGCTAGCGCGGGTGGTGATGACGAGGAGCATGGCAGCTTTAGCACAAGCAGCATGGATGGGAGTGACGAAGAAAGCGCGTCCAGCTAGGCCCGTGTCTCTTTTGCTTTAACATGTATAAGGAAAACTCAAACATATTCTTGTGAGAGCATTTTGAAAAGGGGGTGTCGGTGTCAAAACCGGCGGATCTCGGGTAGGGGGTCCCAAGTAGTGTGTCTTAGGATCAATGGTAACAGGAGGCAAGGGACACCATGTTTTACCCAGGTTCGGTGTTGGGGAATGTTGCAGAAAATTAAAAAATTTCCTACGGTTTCACCAAGATCCATCTATGAGTTCATCTAAGCAACGAGTCATGGGAGATGCATCTACATACCACTTTGTAGATCGCGAGCGGAAGCGTTCAAAAGAACGGGGTTGAAGTAGTCATTCTCGTCGTGATCCTATCACCGGAGATCCTAGCGCCGGACGGACGGCACCTCCGCGTTTAACACACGTACGGAGCGGATGACGTCTCCTCCTTCTTGATCCAGCAAGGGGGAAGGAGAGGTTGATGATGCTGGCTCCAGCAGCAGCACAACGGCGTGGTGGTGGTGGAACAGCAGCACTCTGGCAGGGCTTCGCCAAGCACGTGACGGAGGAGGAAGAGGTGTAGCAGGGGGAGGGGGCGCCAGGACTTCAGGGTGCGGCTGCCCCCCTCCCCCTCCCTTTATATAGGCCCCCAGGGGGGGCGCCGGCCCTGGGAGATCCAATCTCCCAAGGGGGCGGCGGCCAAGGGGGGTGGAGTACCCCCCAAGGCAAGTGGGGCGCCCCCCCCCACCCTAGGGTTTCAACCCTAGGCGCAGGGGGTGGGCCAAGGGGGGCGCACCAGCCCACTATGGGCTGGTTCCCCTCCCCACTTCAGCCCTTGGGGCCCTCCGGGATGGGTGGCCCCACCCGGTGGACCCCCGGGACCCTTTCGATGGTCCCGGTACAATACCGGGTGACCCCGAAACTTTCCCGATGGCCGAAATATCACTTCCTATATATAATTCTTCACCTCCGGACCATTCTGGAACTCCTCGTGACGTCCGGGATCTCATCCGGGACTCCGAACAACATTCGGTATACTGCATACTCATATTCATACAACCCTAGCGTCACCGAACCTTAAGTGTGTAGACCCTACGGGTTCGGGAGACACGTAGACATGACCGAGACGGCTCTCGGGCAATAACCAACAGTAGGATCTGGATACCCATGTTGGCTCCCACATGCTCCTCGATGATCTCATCGGATGAACCACGATGTCGAGGATTCGAACAACCCCGTATACAATTCCCTTTGTCAATCGGTATGTTACATGCCCGAGACTCGATCGTCGGTATCCCAATACCTTGTTCAGTGTCGTTACCGGCAAGTCACTTTACTCGTACCGTAATGCATGATCCCGTGACCAAACACTTGGTCACTTTGAGCTCATTATGATGATGCATTACCGAGAGGGCCCAGAGATACCTCTCCGTCATACGGAGTGACAAATCCCAGTCTCGATCCGTGTCAACCCAACAGACACTTTCGGAGATACCTGTAGTGCACCTTTATAGTCACCCAGTTACGTTGTGACGTTTGGTACACCCAAAGCACTCTTACGGTATCCGGGAGTTACACGATCTCATGGTCTAAGGAAGAGATACTTGACATTGAAAAAGCTCTAGCAAAACGAACTACACGATCTTGTGCTATGCTTAGGATTGGGTCTTGTCCATCACATCATTCTCCTAATGATGTGATCCCGTTGTCAATGACATCTAATGTCCATAGTCAGGAAACCATGACTATCTGTTGACCAACGAGCTAGTCAACTAGAGGCTCACTAGGGGACATATTATGGTCTGTGTATTCACACATGTATTACGATTTCCGGATAATACAGTTATAGCATGAATAAAAGACAATTATCATGAACAAGGAAATATAATAATAACCCTTTTATTATTGCCTCTAGGGCATATTTCCAACAGTGTCCCACTTGCACTAGAGTCAATAATCTAGTTACATTGTGATGAATCGAACACCCATAGAGTTCTGGTGTTGATCATGTTTTGCTCGCGAGAGAGGTTTAGTCAACGGATCTGCGACATTCAGATCCGTATGTACTTTGCAAATATCTTTGTCTCCATCTTGAACATTTTCACGGATGGAGTTGAAACGATGCTTGATGTGCCTGGTCTTCTTGTGAAACCTGGGCTCCTTGGCAAGGGCAATAGCTCCAGTGTTGTCACAGAAGAGTTTGATCGGCCCCGACGCATTGGGTATGACTCCTAGGTCGGTGATGAACTCCTTCACCCAAATTGCTTCATGCGCTGCCTCCGAGGCTGCCATGTACTCCGCTTCACATGTAGATCCCGCCACGTCGCTCTGCTTGCAGCTGCACCAGCTTACTGCTCCACCATTCAACATATACACGTATCCGGTTTGTGACTTAGAGTCATCCAGATCTGTGTCCAAGCTAGCGTCGATGTAACCCTTTACGACGAGCTCTTCGTCACCTCCATAAACGAGAAACATGTCCTTCGTCCTTTTCAGGTACTTTAGGATATTCTTGACCGCTGTCCAGTGTTCCTTGCCGGGATTACTTTGGTACCTTCCTACCAAACTTACGGCAAGGTTTACATCGGGTCTGGTACACAACATGGCATACATAATAGATCCTATGGCTGAAGGATAGGGGATGACACTCATCTCTTCTTTATCTTTTGCCGTGGTCGGGCATTGAGCCGAGCTCAATCTCACACCTTGCAATACAGGCAAGAACCCCTTCTTGGACTGATCCATTTTGAACTTCTTCAAAATCTTATCAAGGTATGTGCTTTGTGAAAGACCTATGAGGCGTCTCGATCTATCTCTATAGATCTTGATGCCTAATATATAAGCAGCTTCTCCAAGGTCCTTCATTGAAAAACACTTATTCAAGTAGGCCTTAATGCTGTCCAAAAGTTCTATATCATTTCCCATCAAAAGTATGTCATCTACATATAATATGAGAAATGCTACAGAGCTCCCACTCACTTTCTTGTAAATGCAGGCTTCTCCATAAGTCTGCATAAACTCAAACGCTTTGATCATCTCATCAAAGCGAATGTTCCAACTCCGAGATGCTTGCACCAGCCCATAAATGGATCGCTGGAGCTTGCATACTTTGTTAGCATTCTTAGGATCGACAAAACCCTCCGGCTGCATCATATACAGTTCTTCCTTAAGATGCCCGTTAAGGAATGCCGTTTTGACGTCCATCTGCCATATCTCATAATCATAGTATGCGGCAATTGCTAACATGATTCGGATGGACTTAAGCTTCGCTACGGGAGAGAAAGTCTCATCGTAGTCAATCCCTTGAACTTGTCGATAACCCTTAGCGACAAGTCGAGCTTTATAGATGGTGACATTACCATCCGCGTCCGTCTTCTTCTTAAAGATCCATTTGTTTTCTATCGCTCGCAGTTCATCGGGCAAGTCTGTCAAAGTCCATACTTTGTTTACATACATGGATTCTATCTCGGATTTCATGGCTTCTAGCCATTTGTTGGAATCTGGGCCTGCCATTGCTTCTTCATAGTTCGAAGGTTCACCGTTGTCCAACAACATGATTTCCAGGACAGGGTTGCCGTACCACTCTGGTGCGGAACGTGTCCTTGTGGACCTACGAAGTTCAGTAGCAACTTGATCCGAGGTACCTTGATCATCATCATTATTTTCCTCTTCAGTTGGTGTAGGCATCACAGGAACATTTTCCTGAGCTGCACTACTATCCCGTTGAAGAGGTAGTACTTCATCGA
Organism: Triticum aestivum; assembly: GCF_018294505.1. Classification (NCBI taxonomy): domain Eukaryota; kingdom Viridiplantae; phylum Streptophyta; class Magnoliopsida; order Poales; family Poaceae; genus Triticum; species Triticum aestivum. Next base: position 48,032,788 of record NC_057795.1, read on the forward strand.
GTTCTACTTTCCTCCCACTTACTTCTTTCGAGAGAAACTCTTTTTCCAGAAAGGATCCGTTCTTGGCAACGAAGATCTTGCCTTCGGATCTAAGGTAGAAGGTATACCCAATGGTTTCCTTAGGGTATCCTATGAAGACACATTTTTCCGACTTGGGTTCGAGCTTTCAGGTTGAAGTTTCTTGACATAAGCATCGCATCCCCAAACTTTTAGAAATGACATCTTAGGTTTCTTCCCAAACCATAATTCATACGGTGTCGTCTCAACGGATTTAGACGGTGCCCTATTTAAAGTGAATGTAGCTGTCTCTAGAGTGTATCCCCAAAATGATAGCGGTAAATCAGTAAGAGACATCATAGACCGCACCATATCCAATAGAGTGCGATTACGACGTTCGGACACACCGTTACGCTGAGGTATTCCAGGCGGCGTGAGTTGTGAAACGATTCCACATTTCCTTAAGTGCGTACCAAATTCGTGACTTAAATATTCTCCTCCATGATCTGATCGCAAGAATTTTATCTTTCGGTCACGTCGATTCTCTACTTCATTCTGAAATTCCTTGAACTTTTCAAAGGTCTCAGACTTGTGTTTCATCAAGTAGACATACCCATATCTACTCAAGTCATCAGTGAGAGTGAGAACATAACGATATCCTCCACGAGCCTCAACGCTCATTGGACCACACACATCGGTATGTATGATTTCCAACAAGTTGGTTGCTCGCTCCATTGTTCCGGAGAACGGGGTCTTGGTCATTTTGCCCATGAGGCATGGTTCGCATGTGTCAAATGATTCATAATCGAGAGACTCTAAAAGTCCAACAGCATGGAGCTTCTTCATGCGCTTGACACCAATGTGACCAAGGCGGCAGTGCCACAAGTATGTGGGACTATCGTTATCAACTTTACATCTTTTGGTATTCATGCTATGAATATGTGTAACATTATGTTCGAGATTCATTAAAAATAAACCATTGACCATCGGGGCATGACCATAAAACATATCTCTCATATAAATAGAACAACCATTACTCTCGGATTTAAATGAGTAGCCATCTCGTATTAAATGAGATCCAGATACAATGTCCATGCTCAAACTTGGCACTAAATAACAATTATTGAGGTTTAAAACTAATCCCGTAGGTAAGTGTAGAGGTAGCGTGCCGACGAAGATCACATCGACCTTGGAACCATTCCCGACGCGCATCGTCACCTCGTCCTTCGCCAGTCTCCACTTATTCCGCAGCTCCTGCTGTGAGTTACAAATGTGAGCAACGGCACCGGTATCAAATACCCAGGAGTTACTACGAGTACTGGTAAGGTACACATCAATTACATGTATATCAAATATACCTTTAGTGTTGCCGGCCTTCTTATCCGCTAAGTATTTGGGGCAGTTCCACTTCCAGTGACCCTTCCCCTTGCAATAAAAGCACTCAGTTTCAGGCTTGGGTCCATTCTTTGACTTCTTCCCGGCAACTGGCTTGCCGGGCGCGACAACATCTTTGCTGTCCTTCTTGAAGTTCTTCTTACCCTTGCCCTTCTTGAACTTAGTGGTCTTATTGACCATCAACACTTGATGTTCTTTCTTGATTTCAACCTCTGCTGACTTCAGCATTGAAAATACTTCAGGAATGGTCTTCACCATCCCCTGCATAGTGTAGTTCATCACAAAGCTCTTGTAGCTTGGTGGGAGCGACTGAAGGATTCTGTCAATGACCGCCTCATCCGGGAGGTTAATGTCCAGCTGGGACAAGCGGTTGTGCAACCTAGACATTCTGAGTATATGCTCACTGACAGAACTATTTTCCTCCATCTTACAACTATAGAACTTGTCGGAGACTTCATATCTCTCGACCCGGGCATGAGCTTGGAAAACTAGTTTCAGCTCCTCGAACATCTCATATGCTCCGTGTTGCTCAAAACACTTTTGGAGCCCCGGTTCTAAGCTGTAAAGCATGCCGCACTGAACGAGGGAGTAAGCATCAGCGCGAGACTGCCAAGCATTCATAATGTCCTGGTTCTCTGGGACGGGTGCATCACCTAGCGGTCCTTCTAGGACATATTGTTTCCTGGCAGCTATGAGGATGATCCTCAGGTTCCGGACCCAGTCCGTATAGTTGCTGCCATCATCTTTCAGCTTGGTTTTCTCTAGGAACGCGTTGAAGTTCATGTTGACATGAGCGGCGGCCATTTGATCTACAAGACATATTTGCAAAGGTTTTAGACTAAGTTCATGATAATTAAGTTCATCTTATCAAATTATTGTAATGAACTCCCACTCAGATTAGACATCCCACTAGTCATCTAAGTGTTACACGATCCGAGTCGACTAGGCCGTGTCCGATCATCATGTGAGACGGACTAGTCATCGTCGGTGAACATCTCCATGTTGATCGTATCTTCCATATGACTCGTGTTCGACCTTTCGGTCTCTGTCTTCCGAGGCCATGTCTGTACATGCTAGGCTCGTCAAGTTAACCCTAAGTGTTCTGCATGTGTAAATCTGTCTTACACCCGTTGTATGTGAACGTAAGGATCTATCACACCCGATCATCACGTGGTGCTTCGAAACGACGAACTTTAGCAACGGTACACAGTTAGGGGGAACACTTTCTTGAAATTATTGTAAGGGATCATCTTATTTACTACCGCTGTTCTAAGTAAACAAGATGCATAAAACATAATAAACATCACATGCAATTATATAGTAGTGACATGATATGGCCAATACCATATAGCTCCTTCGATCTCCATCTTTGGGGCTCCATGATCATCTTCGTCACCAGCATGACACCATGATCTCCATCATCATGATCTCCATCATTGTATCTTCATGAAGTTGTCACACCAACGACTACTTCTACTTCAATGGCTAATGCGTTTAGCAATAAAGTAAAGTAATTTACATGGCGTTCTTCAATGACACGCAGGTCATACAAAAATAAAGACAACTCCTATGGCTCCTGCCGGTTGTCATACTCATCGACATGCAAGTCGTGATTCCTATTACAAGAACATGATCTCATACATCACAATATATCATTCATCATTCATCACAACTTCTGGCCATATCACATCACATGACAATTGCTGCAAAAACAAATTAGACGTCCTCTAATTGTTTGTTGCATCTTTTACGTGGCTGCAATTGGGTTCTAGCAAGAACGTTTTCTTACCTACGAATAACCACAACGTGATTTTGTCAACTTCTATTTACCCTTCATAAGGACCCTTTTCATCGAATCCGCTCCAACTAAAGTGGGAGAGACAGACACCCGCCAGCCACCTTATGCAACTAGTGCATGTCAGTCGGTGGAACCGGTCTCACGTAAGCGTACGTGTAAGGTTGGTCCGGGCCGCTTCATCCCACAATACCGCTGAAGCAAGATAAGACTAGTAGCGGCAAGCAAGTTGACAAGATCTACGCCCACAACAAAATTGTGTTCTACTCGTGCAATAGAGAACTAGGCATAGACCTAGCTCATGATGCCACTGTTGGGGAACGTTGCAGAAAATTAAAAATTTTCCTACGGTTTCACCAAGATCAATCGATGAGTTCATCTAAGCAATGAGTCATGGGAGATGCATCTACATACCACTTTGTAGATCGCGAGCGGAAGCGTTCAAAAGAACGGGGTTGAAGTAGTCGTTCTCGTCGTGATCCTATCACCGGAGATCCTAGCGCCGAATGGACGGCACCTCCGCGTTCAACACACATACGGAGCGGATGACGTCTCCTCCTTCTTGATCCAGCAAGGGGGAAGGAGAGGTTGATGATGATGGCTCCAGCAGTAGCACAACGGCGTGGTGGTGGTGGAACAGCAGCACTCCGGCAGGGCTTCCCCAAGCACGTGACGGAGGAGGAAGAGGTGTAGCAGGGGGAGGGGGCGCCAGGACTTCAGGGTGCGGCTGCCCCCCTCCCCCCTCCCTTTATATAGGCCCCCAGGGGGGGCGCCGGCCCTGGGAGATCCAATCTCCCACGGGGGCGGCGGCCAAAGGGGGTGGAGTACCCCCCAAGGCAAGTGGGGCGCCCCCCCCACCTAGGGTTTCAACCCTAGGCGCAGGGGGTGGGCCAAGGGGGGCGCACCAGCCCACTATGGGCTGGTTCCCCTCCCCACTTCATCCCTTGGGGCCCTCCGGGATGGGTGGCCCCACCCGGTGGACCCCCGGGACCCTTTCGGTGGTCCCGGTACAATACCGGGTGACCCCGAAACTTTTCCGATGGCCGAAATATCACTTCCTATATATAATTCTTCACCTCCGGACCATTCCGGAACTCCTCGTGACGTCCAGGATCTCATCCGGGACTCCGAACAACATTCGGTATACTGCATACTCATATTCATACAACCCTAGCATCACCGAACCTTAAGTGTGTAGACCCTGCGGGTTCGGGAGACACGTAGACATGACCGAGACGGCTCTCGGGCAATAACCAACAGCGGGATCTGGATACCCATGTTGGCTCCCACATGCTCCTCGATGATCTCATCGGATGAACCACGATGTCGAGGATTCGAACAACCCCGTATACAATTCCCTTTGTCAATCGGTACGTTACATGCCCGAGACTCGATCGTCGGTATCCCAATACCTTGTTCAGTGTCGTTACCGGCAAGTCACTTTACTCGTACCGTAATGCATGATCCCGTGACCAAACACTTGGTCACTTTGAGCTCATTATGATGATGCATTACAGAGTGGGCCCAGAGATACCTCTCCGTCATACGGAGTGACAAATCCTAGTCTCGATCCGTGTCAACCCAACAGCCACTTTCGGAGATACCTGTAGTGCACCTTTATAGTCACCCAGTTACGTTGTGATGTTTGGTACACCCAAAGCACTCTTACGGTATTCGGGAGTTACACGATCTCATGGTCTAAGGAAGAGATACTTGACATTGAAAAATCTCTAGCAAAACGAACTACACGATCTTGTGCTATGCTTAGGATTGGGTCTTGTCCATCACATCATTCTCCTAATGATGTGATCCCGTTGTCAATGACATCTAATGTCCATAGTCAGGAAACCATGACTATCTGTTGACCAACGAGCTAGTCAACTAGAGGCTCACTAGGGGACATGTTATGCTCTGTGTATTCACAAGTGTATTACGATTTCCAGATAATACAGTTATAGCATGAATAAAAGACAATTATCATGAACAAGGAAATATAATAATAACCCTTTTATTATTGCCTCTAGGGCATATTTCCAACATTCGGGCCCTCTTGATGGAGGTAAAACCCTACGTCCTGCTTGATTGATATTGATGATGTGGGTATTACAAGAGTTGATCTACCACGAGATCAGAGAGGCTAAGCCCTAGAAGCTAGCCTATGGTATGATTGTTGTATATCTGTCTATCGACTAGCCTGGCCCCGGTTTATATAATGCACCAGAGGCCTAGGATAACAAGAGTCCTAGCCGAATATGCCGGTGGGGGAGGAGTCCTTGTCTTGATCGCCAAGTCTTGTGGATTCTTCCTTGTATGCGGCAGCTGTCTGGACTGGCCCATGAGTATACGGCCATGGGGGTCCTCGGCCCAATCCAACCAATCAGGAGACGATGCGTTGAGTACCCCCTAGTCTAGGACACCGTCAGTAGCCCCCTGAACCGGTCTTCAAGTTAGGGACGCTCCTCGATTCTTCCGAACTGTTCTTCATCTTCGGTTGCCGGTCTTGAAAACTAGTTCAACAAATCTTCTCATCTTCTATCTTGAGGATCGCCGAAATGCATTCGACGAGTTTACACGTCGGGTATCCGAGGAGCCTCTTTAAGTTTCCGGCCTTTATCAATGCCTTGTTATTTTTATGCCACACCTCGGGTTTGAAGTTGTTCCCGGGTGGCAACGTCCTCTTGCGTCCGAGCTCCAACGCCGGACTATATTCAAGGTATCTTTTGCAGCCGAGCACCAATGTCGGACTGCTTCCCAGCTCTAACACCGGACTATGTATCCGAGCTCCCACGCCGGACTATATCCGAGCTCCAACGCCGGACTTTATCCGAGGTGTCGTAAATCACCTTGGTTCAAAGAAGTTTGAAGGAGTTTAGCCGAGCTTAATGCCGGAAATGCCCTCTATGGAGCCAGCCACTAGCGCCCGAGCTTTATGCCGGACTACTTCCGAGGTGGTGCACCACCCCGAACGTGGGCCGATTTTTGTCAATAGTTTTGATTGGTGCCAGTAGCCCTCAAGGTGGGTATCGGTCTAAAACCCGAGATGCACATGAAGGATGACATAAGACCGCTGATCCCCGTAGCCGCTGAGACTCAGGTTGATTTGCAAAATCGGTCTGAGGATCAAGTCCTAGCTCGGTAGAATACTTCGGGACACAAAAAGCGGCATGCTCAGTCCTCGAGACTCAGGTTGGGTGCGGCCGACCAACCTGAGGATCAAAATCTCCTCGGAAATTGTATTGCACTTATTTTTTGCATAGAACAGGTAATGCAGTAGCCCCCGAGACACTGGTCGGGTGGCAACACCAGATCAGGGGATCGATGTGCCCCTTTAATATTTGTAAATAATAAGCCCGAAGCCCAGTAGCCCCCGAGCCTTAATGCGGGCACGGGAGGCCGAATTAAGGATCGATATCCATAGTAAAATCACAAATTATGTGTAATGACTCTATGTATCCAAGTACTTTACGTCATTAATGCTCGGATCCGCATTGTACAAAACTTTGTTGACCGACCATCGGCTTCCACCTCCTCGGCCAATAGCCAAGGAGTGTTTGTCCTACTTTATAAAGCCTTTATGAGGGCAAAATTTACAACAAACAAGGCAATCTGGCCATACTGTTCTATAAACAAAGGTATGCAGAGAGACATGTTATATTACTGTTTAATAGAAGAAATGTCTTCCAAAGAAAATAGTCCCGCTATCGGTTCCTTTCTTTGGGTTGTCATGCTAAGCATGATCATGAAACTTCAGCTCCAATGAAAGAGCAAAATATCGAGGATTTAGTTTGGGAGGCTAGTTAATAGCCCCCGGTAGTGTTCGGCGACAGTCGAGGTCAAGCCGTAAACACTTCGGCCATTGTTATGAATGGCCCGTCGTTTAACGCCGTCATCGGATTGCCGACCAGTTTACGCTTATTGTGACAGTCAGTTTTCGGCTTTCTCCACTGAGGTGCTTAACCATGTGAGCTGGAAGCACAATCGCAGTGGTTCTCCCTTTGCACACCTAGCCGGACAAAGCGGAACATAGGAGGCGAGCACAGGAGCCGGGCAACCCAACTATTGATCGAAGACACAATTCGAAACCGATGCATATATAGTAATATCCGAGAATGTTTTTGCCGAATCTCTAAAGGTGTCCGGCGTTGCACTGCGAGACTTGTGCTGAAAACACACAAATAGTTTAGAAGTGCCATGGGCTCGAAAAGCCAAAAAACTTATTCAAAAGGTTAATGTCCGAACTATATCAAGTGTTCGGTGTCAATCCGAAAATTGGACTTTAGAAAAAAAGGTTCTTCTGTCGTGCTTTAACATGACACATCCTATCTCAAAACTGCAAGCGGGTCAGCCTACGGCTTCAACCTCCTGTCCCGAAGGCGGAGTACTTCTTACTAGGCCACTTTAGCAAACTAAACTCTGGCGGCTTTGAGAGAGAAATTAGGCTCCCCGGCTAGTGATCGCACACTCGTGTCGAGAAAAAGAGTGATAAATAATAATAAAAACTCTGCAATGACTAAGAAGAAAATCACTTATCATAGAACAGCTCATATAAATTTAAGAGCCCCCAAGTGACTTGGGTAAAAGAATGATTGCATGTACCGAAGTACTTATATCATATCTATGTTCAACCGAACTTTAAACGCGTCTTAACCGACCGTCGGCTTCTCCCTCTTTGGTCAAGGACCGAAAAGTGTTATGTACTCCATCTGTCGAGAATATCGTCGGTGTTTCCAATAACCAGGCAATCAGGCCATAAGGCTGTAACAGACAAAGCGCGCTCAGGGAACTTATGCTATATTACTGCGAAGTGTAAGAAGCATCTTCAAAGAAAATAGTACCCCCACCGATACCTTTCTTCGGTGCTCATTGTTATTATGAGACTTGTGCAACAGATTTTTTGTACTCATGAGTTCCGTTGTGTGCCAACCATGATTGAAAACAATAAGAGCGCTAGCTTTCGGCTTCACCCAGTCTGAGGTCCGGCTCGGTTGACCCGATCGTGACAATCGCAGAGGTGCTCCCTTTACTCCCTAGCCGAACAATCGGGAACGTAGGGGTAAGCACAGGAGCCAGGCAACCCAGCTTGCAAATCGCTTAAGTCAATATGGTGCATATTGTGGTGTAATACACGAACAAGGAACGAAGCCGTACAAGTATTATCATATGCAAGAGGAAAAAGCTTCATGAAAGAAGCCCCCAAGTAAACGGGGTATTTGAATTTGCGCGTCACAAACAAAGTTTGGACAAGGAATTTTTTACAAGCAACTTTTTTCCAAAAAGTATAATGCTTGGCCGAGCCGAACACAAGTTAAAAATTTAAAACTTTGAGCATGAAGACAACTTAGCTGGTTAATGTGTTCGGTATTGATGACGCGGTCCGAGCTTAATGCGGGACAAGGTTCCATCTCTGAGCCGGTCTTGAGGTGGCGGAGCAAAGAGCTCGGCACTCCGAAGTTGTGACATAGCACGGTCAATGCAGGACGGCAGGGTGATGCCGAAGTCCCCGGCATGGGGTAATGAAGTGTTGACGAAGCCCTTCGTCCAGCCGAGGTGACGCCAAAGGATATAGTCCGGCTGGATCATTTTCCTGTGCACAAAAAATAGTGCAAACCGGAGATAATAGTAATAATAATAAAAAAAATTGTTGCATAACAAATAATTTATGCAAAGTGAGTAATAAAAGAAATATGGCCTGGCGCCGAAGTCAATGTCGATGCTGGACGGCGGCGTGATGCGGTAAAGGCATGGCAAGGCCTGAATTCACAGGTCGGTTCGAGTTCCGGATGCGGCGTTCGCCGGACTATGTACGGAAACTGACCGAACCACCATGCGACCGTCATTAATGCGGCCACCATTTGATAGACCTGGCTTATTTGTTGTAGCAATCCGAAGAAAGGTGATTCCCAAAACTGGGACTCGATCCGCACACCTATCGCCTGATGGGCAATAAAGCAACGGCATGGCGATGCTGGCAAAGGTTGGCTCGCGGAGGCAAAGCCCTCAGTCCAGCTAACGTGACGGAGCTGGTCGGCCAGCGACGCCGAAGTCTCCGGAGTAGGTTCATGAAGAGATGATGAAGCCCCCGGTCCAGCGATGCAGGTCGTGATGTTGTCGATGCCGGCTTGATGAAGTGACCGTGTGGCAATGCAGGTGTGCCCGCTCCGTGTAATCCGTGGGGCGGCGATGTTGGTGACGATTTATCCTTCGCGATGCCGAACTGTTGTTTGGCTGGCCGAGATGATGATCCGAAGAACTTGAGCTCGGCTCAACAAAGCGACGACGTGTCTAACGCAGGTCGGCCGCCGTGGAGTGATGTTGTCGGGCTGGTTTGACACCGGCACGACGGTGAAGTTCGTATTGCAAGAATACTTTTAATACTACTGGGATGTGTTTGAGAATAAAACACAACACCCCATACGAAAACTTCCTTCAAAAAGGATGTCCGAGATCCCGTTCATAAAGAAGATGAATTCGGGTCGGATTCGTTCTCGCGCAGAAAACAGATCCAAAAAGTGATGCACTAATCGGAAGTTTCCCAGAGTTTGGACGGACGGATCGAGCTGATTTTTTGGAAGGTGGTAGATATGGGAATTAAGCAGCAAATCAACGGTTGGATCCTCCATAGGACATCCAAGCTAGATACTGGATACCACGCCCTAAACTCATCCGGATTCTCGTCCAGATTCAACAGGGCTCCGGTATATCGGAGATTGCTGGAGATTCCTCCATCGGAACTCGACAAAAATTTTGCAGGTTTGTTGTAGACTTAATTCCGCATAATTCCACCGAAGTAATCGTTTAAGCGACACTCGAGGAGGCGGTGGCGGCGGATACAAGTTTGCTGTCCAGAAAAATAGCACGGTCGCCTAAGGGCAATGTTGACGTTGAGCCCCCGAGCTCCATGGATGACTCCTCCATGATCTTTATAGAGATCGGAGTTGGTGTTGATGAAGGACTTCATCCGAACGTGACGATCGGAGGTAGGGTGCAGTCCTTGGTCAAACCAAGGTGACCAGTCGAGCTGGTGACGAAGAAGCCGACGTCGCAGTTGACCTGCAGTCGAACCATTGATCCTTTCACCGATCACACAGCGGAACTCTCAATGAAAGCACCAATGTCGATGTCAAAACCGGCGGATCTCGGGTAGGGGGTCCCAAGCAGTGTGTCTTAGGATCAATGGTAACAGGAGGCAAGGGACACGATGTTTTACCCAGGTTCGGGCCCTCTTGATGGAGGTAAAACCCTACGTCTTGCTTGATTGATATTGATGATGTGGGTATTACAAGAGTTGATCTACCACGAGATCAGAGAGGCTAAGCCCTAGAAGCTAGCGTATGGTATGATTGTTGTATATCTGTCTGTCGACTAGCCTGGCCCCGATTTATATAATGCACCCGAGGCCTAGGATAACAAGAGTCCTAGCCGAATACGCCGGTGGGGGAGGAGTCCTTGTCTTGATCGCCAAGTCTTGTGGATTCTTCCTTGTATGCGGCAGCTGTCCGGACTGGCCCATGAGTATACTGCCATGGGGGTCCTTGGCCCAATCCAACCAATCGGGAGACGACGCGTTGAGTACCCCCTAGTCCAGGACACCGTCAGGGGATGCCCCTTATGATGTGTGAGATCGCTAAATGCTTTTGAAGTGACATCCGGAGCAGGGCCCCGCAGGGCTGTGAGCCGCTCAGCAAGGTAGTTGTTTACGACTTATCTTGGGTTTCGGGGGTCTAGCGTGGGGCCTGGCATCTCGGCCGGGCCCCTTCTCCTGAGGCGAGCCTTCTGCGGGCTCGCGAGGCTCTGTGCCTCTCGAGGGGCCTGCTGGCCTGCCGTGGAGTGCTCGTGAGGAGCCAACTACTAGACTGTGACGAGGTGGGCGCGCGAGGCAGCCGCACCTTCGAGCCCCTAGGGGGAGCGATTGGTACCAGCGCGTACATCTGAAGGAAATATGCCCTAGAGGCAATAATAAAGCTATTATTTATTTCCTCATATCATGATAAATGTTTATTATTCATGCTATAATTGTATTAACCGGAAACATGATACATGTGTGAATACATAGACAAACTTAATGTCACTAGTATGCCTCTACTTGACTAGCTCATTAATCAAAGATGGTTATGTTTCCTAACCATAGACATGTGTTGTCATTTGATTAACGGGATCACATCATTAGGAGAATGATGTGATTGACTTGACCCATTCCGTTAGCTTAGCACTTGATCGTTTAGTATGTTGCTATTGCTTTCTTCATGACTTATACAAAGTTCCTATAATTATGAGATTATGCAACTCCTGTTTACCGGAGGAACACTTTGTGTGCTACCAAACGTCACAACATAACTGGGTGAATATAAAGGAGCTCTACAGGTGTCTCCAAAGGTACATGTTGAGTTGGCATATTTCGAGATTAGGTTTTGTCAGTCCGATTGTCGGAGAGGTATCTCTGGGCCCTCTCGGTAATGCACATCAATATAAGCCTTGCAAGCAATGTAGCTAATGAGTTAGTTATGGAATGATGCATTACGTAACGAGTAAAAAGACTTGCCGGTAGCGAGATTGAACTAGGTATTGAGATACCGATGATCAAATCTCGAGCAAGTAACATACCGATGACAAAGGGAATAACGTATGTTGTTATGCGGTTTGACCGATAAAGATCTTTGTAGAATATGTAGGAGCCAATATGAGCATCCATGTTCCGCTATTGGTTATTGACCGGAAATAGTTCTAGGTCATGTCTACATAGTTCTCGAACCCGTAGAGTCCGCGCGCTTAAGGTTTCGTTGACAGTTTTATTATGAGTTTATGAGTTTTGATGTACCGAAGGTTGTTCGGAGTCCCGGATGTGATCACGGACATGACGAGGAGTCCCGAAATGGTCGAGACATAAAGATCGATATATTGGACGACTATATTTGGACACCCGAAAGGTTCCGGATGAGATTGGGACAATACCGGATCTCCGGGAATCGGAACCCCCGGGAGGTATATGGGCCTTCTTGGGCCTTAGTGGAAAGGAGGGAGAAGAAGCAAAGGAGGGGGCGCCCCCCAAGCCCAATCCGAATTGGGAGGGGGGTCGGCCCCCCCTTTCCTTCTTCCCTCCCCCCTCTTCCTTCCCTCTCCTACTCCTAATAGGAAAGGGGGGAGTCCTACTCCCGGTTGGGGTTGGACTCCCCCCCTTAGGGCGTGCCACCCCCTTGGCCGGCCCCCTCCTCCACTCCTTTATATACGGGGGAGGGGGCACCCCATAGACACAACAATTGATCTCTTGATCTCTTAGCCGTGTGCGGTGCCCCCCTCCACCATAGTCCTCGATAATATTGTAGCGGTGCTTAGGCAAAGCCCTGCTACGATAGAACATCAAGATCGTCACCACGCCGTCGTGCTGACGGAACTCTTCCCCGACATTTTGCTGGATCGGAGTCCGAGGATCGTCAGCGAGCTGAACGTGTGCTAGAACTAGGAGGTGCCGTAGTTTCGGTGCTTGATCGGTCGAGCCGTGAAGACGTATGACTACATCAACCGCGTTGTTCTAACGCTTCCGCTTTTGGTCTACGAGGGTACGTGGACAACACTCTCCCCTCTCGTTGCTATGCATCACCATGATCTTGCGTGTGCGTAGGAATTTTTTTGAAATTACTACGTTCCCCAACAGTGGCATCCGAGCCTGGTTTTATGCGTAGATGTTATATGCACGAGTAGAACACAAGTGAGTTGTGGGCAATACAAGTCATACTGCTTACCAGCATGTCATACTTTGGTTCGGCGGCATTGTTGGATGAAGCGCCCGGACCGACATTACGCGTACGCTTACGCGAGACTGGTTCTACCGACGTGCTTTGCACACAAGTGGCTGGCGGGTGTCTGTTTCTCCAACATTAGTTGAACCGAGTGTGGCTACAACCGGTCCTTGCGAAGGTTAAAACAACACTAACTTGACAAACTATCGTTGTGATTTTGATGCGTAGGTAAGAATGGTTCTTGCTCAGCCCGTAGCAGCCACGTAAAATTTGCAACAACAAAGTAGAGGACGTCTAACTTGTTTTTGCAGGGCATGTTGTGATGTGATATGGTCAAGACGTGATGCTATATTTTATTGTATGAGATGATCATGTTTTGTAACCGAAGTTATCGGCAACTAGCAGGAGCCATATGGTTGTCGCTTTATTGTATGAAATGCAAACGCCCTGTAATTGCTTTACTTTATCACTAAGCGGTAGCGGTAGTCGTATAAGCAATAGATGGCGTAAACGACAACGATGCTACGATGGAGATCACGACGGTGCTTCGGAGATGGAGATCACAAGCACAAGATGATGATGGCCATATCATATCACTTATATTGATTGCATGTGATGTTTATCCTTTATGCATCTTATCTTGCTTTGATTGATGGTAGCATTTTAAGATGATCTCTCACTAATTATCAAGAAGTGTTCTCCCTAAGTATGCACCGTTGCGAAAGTTCTTCGTGCTGAGACACCACGTGATGATCGGGTGTGATGGGCTCTACGTTCAAATACAACGGGTGCAAAACAGTTGCACACGCGGAATACTCAGGTTAAACTTGACGAGCCTAGCATATACATATATGGCCTCGGAACACGGAGACCGAAAGGTCAAACATGAATCATATAGTAGATATGATCAACATAGTTATGTTCACCATTGAAACTACTCCATCTCAAGTGATGATCGGACATGGTTTAGTTGATTTGGACCACGTGATCACTTAGATGACTAGAGAGATGTCTGTCTAAGTGGGAGTTCTTAAGTAATATGATTAACTGAACTTAAATTTATCATGAACTTAGTACCTGATAGTATTTTGCTTGCTATGTTTGTTGTAGATAGATGGCTCGTGTTGTTGTTCCGTTGAATTTTAATGCGTTCCTTGAGAAAGCTAAGTTGAAAGATGATGGTAGCAATTACACGGAATGGGTCTGTAACTTGAGGATTATCCTCATTGTTGCACAGAAGAATTACGTCTTGGAAGCACCGCTAGGTGCCAGGCCTGCTGCAGATGCAACTGACGACGTTAAGAACGTCTGGCAGAGCAAGGCTGATGACTACTCGATAGTTCAGTGTGCCATGCTTTACAGCTTGGAACCGGGTCTTCAACGACGTTTTGAACGTCATGGAGCATATGAGATGTTCCAGGAGTTGAAGTTAATATTTCAAGCAAATGCCCGGATTGAGAGATATGAAGTCTCCAATAAGTTCTATAGCTGCAAGATGGAGGAGAATAGTTCTGTCAGTGAACATATACTCAAAATGTCTGGGTATAATAATCACTTGATTCAACTGGGAGTTAATCTTCCTGATGATAGTGTCATTGAAAAAATTCTTCAATCACTGCCACCAAGCTACAAGAGCTTCGTGAGGAACTATAATATGCAAGGGATGGACAAGAATATTCCCGAGCTCTTCGCAATGCTAAAAGCTGTGGAGGTAGAAATCAAGAAGGAGCATCAAGTGTTGATGGTCAATAAGACCACCAGTTTCAAGAAAAAGGGCAAAGGGAAGAAGAAGGGGAACTTCAAGAAGAACAACAAACAAGTTGCTGCTCAAGAGAAGAAACCCAAGTCTGGACCTAAGCCTAAGACTAAGTGCTTCTACAGCAAGCAGACTAGACACTGGAAGCGGAACTGCCCCAAGTATTTGGCGGATAAGAAGGATGGCAAAGTGAACAAAGGTATATGTGATATACATGTTATTGATGTGTACCTTACTAATACTCGCAGTAGCACCTGGGTATTTGATACTGGTTCTGTTGCTAATACTTGCAACTCGAAACAGGGACTACCGATTAAGCGAAGATTGTCTAAGGACGAGGTGACGATGCACGTGGGAAATGGTTCCAAAGTCGATGTGATCGCGGTCGGCACCTACCTCTACATCTACCATCGGGATTAGTTTAGACCTGAATAATTGTTATTTGGTGCCAGCGTTAAGCATGAACATTATATCTGGATCTTGTTTGATGTGAGACGGTTATTCATTTAAATAAGAGAATAATGGTTGTTCTATTTATATGAGTAATATCTTTTATGGTCATGCACCCTTGAAGAGTGGTCTCTTTTTATTAAATCTCGATAGTAGTGATACACATATTCATAATGTTGAAGCCAAAAGATGCAGAGTTGATAATGATAGTGCAACTTATTTGTGGCACTGCCATTTGGGTCATATTGGTGTAAAGCGCATGAAGAAACTCCATACCGATGGACTTCTGGAATCACTTGATTATGAATTACTTGGTACTTGCGAATCGTGCCTCATGGGCAAGATGACTAAAACGCCATTCTCCGAAACTATGGAGCGAGCAACTGATTTGTTGGAAATCATACATAGTGATGTATGTGGTCCAATGAATATTGAGGCTCGCGGCGGGTATCGTTATTTTCTCACCTTCACAGATGATTTGAGCAGATATGGGTATATCTACTTGATGAAACACAAATCTGAAACATTTGAAAAGTTCAAAGAATTTCAGAGTAAAGTGGAAAATCATCGTAACAAGAAAATAAAATTTCTACGATCTGATCGTGGAGGAGAATATTTGAGTTACGAGTTTGGTTTACATTTGAAGCAATGTGGAATAGTTTTGGAACTCACGCCACCCGGAACACCACAACGAAATGGTGTGTCCGAACATCATAATCGTACTTTACTAGATATGGTGCGATCTATGATGTCTCTTACTGATTTACCGCTATCGTTTTGGGGTTATGCTTTAGAGACGGCCACATTCACGTTAAATAGGGCACCATCAAAATCCATTGAGACGACGCCTTATGAACTGTGGTATGGCAAGAAACCAAAGTTGTCGTTTCTTAAAGTTTGGGGCTGCGATGCTTATGTGAAGAAACTTCAACCAGATAAGCTCGAACCCAAATCGGAGAAATGTGTCTTCATAGGATACCCAAAAGTGACTATTGGGTACACCTTCTATCATAGATCTGAGGGCAAGATTTTTGTTGCTAAATTCGGGTCCTTTCTAGAGAAGGAGTTTCTCTCAAAAGAAGTGAGTGGGAGGAAAGTAGAACTTGATGAGGTAACTATACCTGCTCCCTTATTGGAAAGTAGTTCATCACAAGAACCAGTTCCTATGACAACTACACCAATCAGTGAGGAAGCTAATGATAATGATCACGAAACTTCAGATCAAGTTACTACCAAACCTCGTAGGTCTACCAGAGTAAGATCCACACCAGAGTGGTACGGTAATCCTATTCTGGAAGTCATGTTACTTGACCATGGCAAACCTATGAACTATGAGGAAGCGATGATGAGCCCGGATTCCGCAAAATGGCTTGAGGCCATGAAATCTGAGATGGGATCCATGTATGAAAACAAAGTATGGACTTTCGTTGACTTGCCCGATGATCGGCAGGCCATCGAGAATAAATGGGTCTTGAAGAAGAAGACTGACGCTGATGGTAATGTAACTGTCTACAAAGCTCGACTTGTTGTGAAAGGTTTTCGACAAGTTCAAGGGGTTGACTACGATGAGACTTTCTCACCCGTAGCGATGCTTAAGTCTGTCTGAATCATGTTAGCAATTGCCGCATTTTATGATTATGAAATTTGGCAAATGGATGTCAAAACTGCATTCCTGAATGGATTTCTTGAAGAAGAGTTATATATGATGCAGCCGGAAGGTTTTCTCGATCCAAAAGGTGCTACCAAAGTGTGCAAGCTCCAGCGATCCATTTATGGACTGGTGCAAGCATCTCGGAGTTGGAATAAACACTTTGATAGTGTGATCAAAGCATATGGTTTTATACAGACTTTTGGAGAAGCCTGTATTTACAAGGAAGTGAGTGGGAGCTCTGTAGCATTTCTGATATTATATGTAGATGACATATTGTTAATTGGAAATGATATAGAATTTCTAGATAGCATAAAGGGATACTTGAATAAAAGTTTTTCGATGAAAGACCTCGGTGAAGCTGCTTACATATTGGGCATCAAGATCTATAGAGATAGATCAAGACACTTGATTGGACTTTCACAAAGCACATACCTTGATAAAGTTTTGAAAAAGTTCAAAATGGATCAGGCAAAGAAAGGATTCTTGCCTGTATCACAAGGTGTGAAGTTGAGTCAGACTCAATGCCCGACCACAGCAGAAGATAAAGAGAAAATGAAAGATGTTCCCTATGCTTCAGCCATAGGCTCTATCATGTATGCAATGCTGTGTACTAGACCTGATGTATGCTTAGCAATAAGTTTGGCAGGGAGGTACCAAAGTAATCCAGGAGTGGATCATTGGACAGCGGTCAAGAATATCCTGAAGTACCTGAAAAGGACTAAGGATATGTTTCTCATTTATGGAGGTGATAAAGAGCTAGTCGTAAATGGTTACATCGATGCAAGCTTTGACACTGATCCGGACGATTCTAAATCACAAACCGGATACGTGTTTATATTGAACGGTGGAGCTGTCAATTGGTGCAGTTCTAAACAAAGCGTGATGGTGGGATCTACATGCGAAGCGGAGTACATAGCTGCTTTAGAAGCAGGAAATGAAGGTGTCTGGATGAAAGAGTTCATTTCTGATCTAGGTGTCATACCTAGTGCATCGGGACCAATGAAGATCTTCTGTGACAATACTGGTGCAATTGCCTTGGCAAAGGAATCCAGATTTCACAAGAGGACCAAGCACATCAAGAGACGCTTCAATTCCATCTAGGACCAAGTCCAGGTGGGATACATAGAGATTTGCAAGATACATACGGATCTGAATGTTGCAGACCCTTTGACTAAGCCTCTTCCACGAGCAAAACATGATCAGCACTAAGACTCCATGGTTGTTAGAATCATTATAGTGTAATCTAGATTATTGACTCTAGTGCAAGTGGGAGATTGGAGGAAATATGCCCTAGAGGCAATAATAAAGTTATTATTTATTTCCTCATATCATGATAAATGTTTATTATTCATGCTATAATTGTATTAACCGGAAACATGATACATGTGTGAATACATAGACAAACTTAATGTCACTAGTATGCCTCTACTTGACTAGCTCATTAATCAAAGATGGTTATGTTTCCTAACCATAGACATGAGTTGTAATTTGATTAACGGGATCACATAATGATGTGATTAACTTGACCCATTCCGTTAGCTTAGCACTTGATCGTTTAGTATGTTGCTATTGCTTTCTTCATGACTTATACAAAGTTCCTATAACTATGAGATTATGCAACTCCCATTTACCGGAGGAACACTTTATGTGCTACCAAACGTCACAACGTAACTAGGTGAATATAAAGGAGCTCTACAGGTGTCTCCAAAGGTACATGTTGAGTTGGCGTATTTCGAGATTAGGTTTTGTCACTCCGATTGTCGGAGAGGTATCTCTGGGCCCTCTCGATAATGCACATCAATATAAGCCTTGCAAGCAATGTAGCTAATGAGTTAGTTATGGAATGATGCATTACGTAACGAGTAAAGAGACTTGCCGGTAACAAGATTGAACTAGGTATTGAGATACCGACGATCGAATCTCGGGCAAGTAACATACCGATGACAAAGGGAACAACGTATGTTGTTATGCGGTTTGACCGATAAAGATCTTCGTAGAATATGTAGGAGCCAATATGAGCATCCAGGTTCCGCTATTGGTTATTGATCGGAAACAGTTCTAGGTCATGTCTACATAGTTCTCGAACCCATAGGGTCCGCACGCTTAAGGTTTCGTTGACAGTTTTATTATGAGTTCGTGAGTTTTGATGTACTGAAGGTTGTTCGGAGTCCCGGATGTGATCACGGACATGACGAGGAGTCTCGAAATGGTCGAGACATAAAGATCGATATATTGTACGACTATATTTGGACACCGGAAAGGTTCCGGGTGAGATTGGGACAATACCGGATCTCCGGGAGGTTATCACAACCCCCCGGGAGGTATATGGGTCTTATTGGGCCTTAGTGGAAAGGAGGGAGAAGAAGCAAAGGAGGGGGCGCCCGCCCCCAAGCCCAATCCGAATTGGGAGGGGGGTCGTCCACCCTTTCCTTCTTCCCTCCCCCTCTTCCTTCCCTCTCCTACTCCTAATAGGAAAGGGGGAGTCCTACTCCCGGTTGGGGTTGGACTCCCTCCCTTAGGGCGTGCCACCCCCTTGGCCGGGCCCCTCCTACACTCCTTTATATACGGGGGAGGGGGCACCCTATAGACACAACAATTGATCTCTTGATCTCTTAGCCGTGTGCGGTGCCCCCCTCCACCATAGTCCTTGATAATATTGTAGCGGTGCTTAGGCGAATCCCTGCGATGGTAGAACATCAAGATCGTCACCACGCCGTCGTGCTGACGGAACTCTTCCCCGACATTTTGTTGGATCGGAGTCCGGGTATCGTCATCGAGCTAAACGTGTGCTAGAACTCGGAGGTGTCGTAGTTTCGGTGCTTGATCGGTCGGGCCATGAAGACGTACGACTACATCAACCGCGTTGTTCTAACGCTTCCGCTTTCGGTTTACGAGGGTACTAATACGTCTCCAACGTATCTATAATTTTTTATTGCTCCATGCTACTTTATCTACGGTTTTAGGCAATATTGGGCTTTATTATCCACTTTTATATTATTTTTGGGACTAACCTATTAACCGGAGGCCCAGCCGAGATTTGCTGTTTTATGCCTATTTCAGTGTTTCGAGGAAAAGGAATATCAGACGGAGTCAAAACGGAACGAAATCAACTGGAGAAGTTATTTTTGGAAGGAAAGCAACCCAGGGAACTTGGAGTGCACGTCAGGGGAGATACGGGCTGCCCACGAGGGTGGGGGCGCCCCCCCCGGGCGCGCCCCCTGCCTCGTGGGGCCCCCGTAGCTCCTCCGACGTACCCCCTGCACCCATATATACTCTTGTACCCTAAAACTTCCAGAACAGAAGATAGATCGGGAGTTCCGCCGCCGCAAGCCTCTGTAGCCACCAAAAACCTCTCGGGAGCCCGTTCTGGCGCCCTGTCGGAGGGGAATCCCATCACCGGTGGCCATCTTCATCATCCCGGCGCTATCCATGACGAGGAGGGAGTAGTTCACCCTCGGGGCTGAGGGTATGTATCAGTAGCTATGTGTTTGATCTCTCTCTCTCGTGTTCTCTCTCGTGTTCCATCTATGGCACGATCTTGATGTATCCCGAGCTTTGCTATTGTAGTTGGATCTTATGATGTTTCTCCCCCTCTACTCTCTTGTGATCAATTGAGTTTCCCCTTTAAAGTTATCTTATTGGATTGAGTCTTTTATGAGAACACTTGATGTATGTCTTGCCGTGATTATCTATGGTGACAATGGGATATCATGTGCCACTTGATGTATGTTTTGGTGATCAACTTGCGGGTTTCGTGACATTGGGAACCTATGCATATGGGTTGGCACACGTTCTTGACTCTCCGATAGAAACTTTGGGGCACTCTTTGAAGTACTTTGTGTTGGTTGGATGAATCTGAGATTGTGTGATGCATATCGTATAATCATGCCCACGGATACTTAAGACAATGGAGTATCTAGGTGACATTAGGGTTTTGGTTGATTTGTGTCTTAAGGTGTTATTCTAGTACAAACTCTTTTATAGATCGATCCGAAAGAATAACTTTGAGGTGGTTTCGTACCCTACCATAATCTCTACGTTTGTTCTCTGCTATTAGTGGCTTCGGAGTGACTCTTTGTTGCATGTTGAGGGCTTGTTATATGATCTATCTATGTTATTATTGTTGAGAGAACTTGCACTAGTGAAAGTATGAACCCTAGGCCTTGTTTCCTATCATTGCAATACCGTTTACGCTCACTTTTATCATTAGTTACCTTGCTGTTTTTATTATTTCAGATTACAAAAACCTATATCTACCATCCATATTGCACTTGTATCACCATCTCTTCGCCGAACTAGTGCACCTATATAATTTACCATTGTATTGGGTGTGTTGGGGACACAAGAGACTCTTTGTTATTTGGTTGCAGGGTTGTTTGAGAGAGACCATCTTCATCCTACGCCTCCTACGGATTGATAAACCTTAGGTCATCCACTTGAGGGAAATTTGCTACTGTCCTACAAACCTGTACACTTGCAGGCCCAACAACGTCTACAAGAACAAGGTTGTGTAGTAGACATCAAGCTCTTTTCTGGCGCCGTTGCCGGGGAGGTGAGTGCTTGAAGGTATATCTTTAGATCTTGCAATGGAATCTTTTTGTTTCTTGTTTTATCACTATTTTAGTTTATAAAAGAAAACTACAAAAAATGGAGTTAAGTTTGTCTCATACGTTATGTCTTTTTAATATCTTTCGTGAGAATGATGGAAAGGAAAATTGTGCTCAAGTGCTAGAAGAAGAATTACATAGAATGCTTGGCATGAAATATGTGAATGATGAGCATGATTGCAATGTTGTTAGTATGAATTCCTTGAATATCCATGATGCTAATGATATGCAAAGCCTCAAGCTTGGGGAAGCTATGTTTGATGAAGATGATATTTTTTGTCCCCCAAGCTTTGATGAGGAAATTTACTATGATGAAAGCATGCCTCCTATCTATGATGATTATTGTGATGACACGTATGCTTTAAAGAATAATGATAACCATGAAACTTGTCATCTTGATCCTAATTTTAAATCATATGATAGTTATTTTGTTGAGTTTTCTCCCACTACCATTCATGAGAAATTTTTTGCTTATGTGGAGAGGAGTAAAATTTCTATGCTTGTAGATCATGAAAATAATGCTTTAGGTGCTGGTTATATTGTTGAATTCATTCATGATGCTACTGAAAATTATTATGAGGGGGGAACATATGCTTGTAGGAATTGCAATAATATCAAGTTTCCTCTCTATGTGCTTCAAGTTTTGAAGCTATGCTTGTTTTACCTTCCTATGCTAGTTGATTATCGTTCCCATAAGTTGTTTGCTCACAAAATCCCTATGCATAGGAAGTGGGTTAGACTTAAAAGTGCTAGTCATATGCTTCACGATGCTTCCGTTATGTTTCAATTCTTATCTTTTATGTGAGCATCATTGTCATCATCATGCCTAGCTAGAAAGGCATTAAAGAAAAGCGCTTGTTGGAAGACAACCAAATACTTATCCTTACTGTTTTTGTGTGTTCACATGATTATGCTACTGTAGTAATCATGTTTTATAGCTTTTGTTTCAATAAAGTGTCAAGTAAGACCTTTAGGATGGCTTACGGTGATAGTTGTGTTGATCCTGCTGAAAATCAGAAACTTTTGCACCTGGTAAACTAATTTTGTTAATTCACAAAAATGTGCTTATGATCTGATTCTTTTTGCTTTGGATTGGTACACGAATTTCTTAGGACTTCCTAATTTTGTAGGATTTTTGGAGTTCCAGAAGTATACGTTTGATACAGATTACTACAGCCTGTTCTGTTCTTGACAGATTCTGTTTTCTATGTGTTGTTTGCTTATTTTGATGATTCTATGAGTAGTATCGAAGGGTTTGAACCATAGATAAGTTGGAATACAGTAGATATTACACCAATATGAATTTAGAATACCTAAGTGGTGGTTTTGTTTTCTTATACTAACGGAGCTTACGAGTTTTCTGTTGAGTTTTGTGTTGTGTAGTTTTCAAGTTTTGGGTAAAGATTCGATGGACTATGGAATAAGGAGTGGCAAGAGCCTAAGATTGGGGATGCCCAAGGCACGGCAAGGTAATATTCAAAGGAAAACCAAGAGCCTAAGCTTGGGGATTCCCCGAAAGGCATCCCCTCTTTCGTCTTCGTTCATCGCTAACTTTACTTAGAGCTATATTTTTATTCACCACATGATATGTGTTTTGCTTGGAGCGTCATTTCATTTTGTTTTGCTTGCTGTTTGAATAAGATACCAAGATCTGAAATTCTTTAATGAGAGGGAGTCTTCACATAGTTACATAATTATTTAGCTGCTCATAGTGCTTCACTTATATCTTTCGGAGTAGTTTTGCTCTAGTGCATCACTTATACCTTTTAGAGCATGGTGGTAGTTTTATTTTGAAGAAATAGATGAACTCTCATACTTCACTTAGATTATTTTGGGAGTCGTTAATAGCATGGTAATTTGCTTAATATTAATATACTTGGTATTCAAGATACGTGAAACTTTCTTATGAGTGTGTTGAATACTAAGAAAAGTTTAATACTTGATAATTGTTTTGAGATATGGAGGTAGTGATATTAAAGTCATGCTAGTTGTGTGATTATGAATTCAAAGAATGCTTGTCTTGAAGTTAGCAAGTCCCATAGCATGCACGTATGGTTAAAGTTGTGTAACAAATTTGAAACATGAAGTGTACCAGGCTTGTGCATCCTTATGAGTGGCGGTCGGGGACGAGCGATGGTCTTTTCCTACCAATATATCCCCCTAGGAGCATGCGTGTAGTACTTGATTTTTGATGACTTCTAAATTTTTACAATAAGTATATGAGTTCTTTTGACTAATGTTGAGTCCATGGATTATACGCACTTTTACCTTTCTGCCTTTGCTAGCCTCTTCGGTACCGTGCATTGCCCTTTCTCACCTTGAGAGTTGGTGCAAACTTCGCCGGTGCATCCAACGATACGCTCTATCACACATAAACCTCCTTATATCTTCCTCAAAACAGCCACCATACCTACCTATCATGGCATTTCCATAGCCATTCCGAGATATATTGCCAGACAACTTCCATCATCATCATCATGACATACTCTACTTTTGTCATATTGCCATTGCATGATCATGTAGTTGACATCGTATCTGTGGCAAAGCCACCATGCATTATTTTCATACGTGTCACTCTTGATTTATTGCACCATCCCGATACACCGTCGGAGGCATTCATATAGAGTCATATCTTGTTCTAAGTTTCGAATTGTAATCCTTATGTTGTAATAGAAGTGTGATGATCATTATTATTAGAGCATTGCCCAAAAAGAAAAAAAAGAAAGGCCAAAAGAAAAAAAAGAAAGGCCAAAAAAAAGAGAAAGGCCAAAAGAAAAAAAAAGAAAGACCCAAAAAAAAGAAAATAAAAAGGGCAATGCTACTATCTCTTTTTCACACTTGTGCTTCAAAGTAGCACCTTGTTCTTCATGTAGTGAGTCTCATATATTGTGCTTCAAAGTAGCACCTTGTTCTTCGTGTAGTGAGTCTCATAATTGTCTTTTTATACTAGTGGGAATTTTTCATTATAGAACTTGGCTTGTATATTCCTACGATGGGCTTCCTCAAATGCCCTAGGTCTTCATGAGCAAGCGAGTTGGATGCACACCCACTAGTTTTATTTTGTTGAGCATTCATAGCTCTAGTGCATCCGTTGCATGGCAATCCCTACTCCTCATGTTGACATCAATTAATGGGCATCTCCATAGCCCGTTGATTATCCTCGTCAATGTGAGACTTTCTCTTTTTTCGTCTTCTTCACACAACCCCCATCATCATATTCTATTCCACCCATAGTGCTATATCCATGGCTCGCGCTCATGTATTGCGTGAAGGTTGAAAAAGTTTGAGATTATTTGAGTATGAAACAATTGCTTGGCTTGGCATTGGGGGTATAGAAGTTGGGAACATCTTTGTGTGATGAAAATGAAGCATAGCCTAACTATATGATTTTGTAGGGATGAACTTTCTTTGGCCATGTTATTTTGAGAAGACATGATTGCTTTGATTAGTATGCTTGAAGTATTATTATTTTTATGTCAATATGAACTTTTGTCTTGAATCTTTCGGATCTGAATATTCATATCACAATTAAGAAGATTTACATTGAGATTATGCTAAAGTATCACTCCGCATCAAAAATTACTTTTTATCATTTACCTACTCGAGGACGAGCAGGAATTAAGCTTGGGGATGCTTGATACGTCTCCAACGTATCTATAATTTTCGATTGCTCCATGCTACTTTATCTACTTTTTTAGGCAATATTGGGCTTTATTATCCACTTTTATATTTTTTTGGACTAACCTATTAACCGGAGGCCCAACCCAGATTTGCTGTTTCATGCCTATTTCAGTGTTTCGAGGAAAAGGAATATCAGACGGAGTCAAAGCAGAACGAAATCAACTGGAGAAGTTATTTTTGGAAGGAAAGCAACCCAGGGAACTTGGAGTGCACGTCAGGGGAGATACGGGCTGCCCACGAGGGTGGGGGACGCCCCCCCCCCCGGGCGCGCCCCCTGCCTCGTGGGGCCCCCGTAGCTCCTCCGACGTACCCCCTGCACCCATATATACTCTTGTACCCTAAAACTTCCAGAACAGAAGATAGATCGGGAGTTCCGCCGCCGCAAGCCTCTGTAGCCACCAAAAACCTCTCGGGAGCCCGTTCCGACGCCCTGCCGGAGGGGGATCCCATCACCGGTGGCCATCTTCATCATCCCAGCGCTATCCATGACGAGGAGGGAGTAGTTCACCCTCGGGGCTGAGGGTATGTACCAGTAGCTATGTGTTTGATCTCTCTCTCTCGTGTTCTCTCTCGTGTTCCATCTATGGCACGATCTTGATGTATCTTGAGCTTTGCTATTGTAGTTGGATCTTATGATGTTTCTCCCCCTCTACTCTCTTGTGATGAATTGAGTTTCCCCTTTGAAGTTATCTTATCGTATTGAGTCCTTTATGAGAACACTTGATGTATGTCTTGCCATGATTATCTGTGGTGACAATGGGATATCATGTGCCACTTGATGTATGTTTTGGTGATCAACTTGCGGGTTTCGTGACATTGGGAACCTATGCATAGGGGTTGGCACACGTTCTTGACTCTCTGATAGAAACTTTGGGGCACTCTTTGAAATACTTTGTGTTGGTTGGATGAATCTGAGATTGTGTGATGCATATTTTAAAATCATGCCCACGAATACTTGAGGTGACAATGGAGTATCTAGGTGACATTAGGGTTTTGGTTGATTTGTGTCTTAAGGTGTCATTCTAGTATGAACTCTTTTATAGATCGATCCGAAAGAATAACTTTGAGGTGGTTTCGTACCCTACCATAATCTCTATGTTTGTTCTCTGCTATTAGTGGCTTCGGAGTGACTCTTTGTTGCATGTTGAGGGCTTGTTATATGATCTATCTATGTTATTATTGTTGAGAGAACTTGCACTAGTGAAAGTATGAACCCTAGGCCTTGTTTCCTATCATTGCAATACCGTTTACGCTCACTTTTATCATTAGTTACCTTGCTGATTTTATTATTTCAGATTACAAAAACCTATAACTACCATCCATATTGCACTTGTATCACCATCTCTTCGTCGAACTAGTGCACCTATACAATTTACCATTGTATTGGGTGTGTTGGGAACACAAGAGACTCTTTGTTATTTGGTTGCAGGATTGTCTGAAAGAGACCATCTTCATCCTACGCCTCCTACGGATTGATAAACCTTAGGTCATCCACTTGAGGGGAATTTGCTACTGTCCTACAAACCTGTGCACTTGCAGGACCAACAACATCTACAAGAAGAAGGTTGTGTAGTAGACATCAGGTACACGGACAACACTCTCCCCTCTCGTTGCTATGCATCACCATGATCGTGCGCGTGCGTAGGATTTTTTTTGAAATTACTACGTTCCCCAACAACATCGTACCCAGCCCCCGCTTGCGAGGCGCTCAAGGGCAGGGTAGTAGTCACGAGTTTCCACAAAGAACGCAAGAGCTGAAAGCAAGAGAGCGGCACGAAACGAGAAAACTCGCCCCATTTTTATAAACGCACGAAAGACAAACTGCTGCAAAAATTCGGCAAGCAAATACAAAAAAGGAGGCAAAATAGCAGACGGCCGCGTCCGCCGCCAAGCTAGTCTTTAGTCTTCACTCTTCGATCTTCTCACCGGCGCGGAGCTAAGTGCTTTCACTGGCTAGGCATAGTCATTGGGGACAGTGTCGACGGCCAGCGCGGAGCATGGTGCTTCCACTAGGACATGGGTGGGAGCTCCCGTGAGGCCCCAGGGCGGCACTAAGGAGACTCTGGGGCGTGTACAGCCACTCATTAATACGTGAGAGTGTCATGAGCGGAGAACTTCACAGGTCGGGGCCTTGCTTCATGTCGCCCGACGAGGACCCCGCCGTGCGCCACCCCTTGACCACCGTTGGGGAGACCAGAAACCAGGACAAGACCAAGGGGCCAAGGGGACGCTGGCGGCGTCCTTGGTGACCGTAGTCCCCCCACCGAGGAGAAGGGCTAGCCGGCGCCTTCCCCGGCAGGGAACCTACCTCCAGGCTGGATCCTGCTCTGTGTAGCGTGAGCAAGGCCCTGTCGCTGGGCTTTCCCCGCGCTGCTCCCAACGTCCTTCGCGCTCCTGAGGGGGGTCTGCCGTCCAGAGGGTCCTGGTGGTTGCCGCGTCTTGGTTCACCTGCGATCCATGGTCAGTGTAAGCGTGCCCCTGCAGCGTTAACTGTACCCAGAGGCTGCCGCTGTTGGGGACGTCGGCAGGGCTTGGTGGTGGTTTGAAGGAGAGCTCGGCCTTATGTATGTCCAGCGCCCAGCCTGACATGGGGGATTGGATGGGCCCCTCTCCTAGCGCGTGCCTTGGATCCATCGCGACGGGGACGTAGGCTTCCGGGCTGTTCCCATCAAGGGCGCCGCCTGGCCGCCTAACGTTCCCGCTCCCTTCTGCCATCCCCTGGTCCTGTTGGACATGGGCCGACACTCCAGCGCGGCCCCTGGTGGTGTCGCCTGAAGCAGCCCCGCGCCGAGGGGGCATGTTCAGGATGGCGTGGGCTGCTCCACGAGGCTGGTCGGTGTCGAGAGGCTCTCCGTGGCCCCTGGGAGGGGGCGCGCAATTGTGTCGGGGATGAGTGCGCGCCCCACCAACTCCTACGACGTGGGGAGGGTGCATAACGGCGCCGCCCCCCTGCATGCCGCATCCAGCAGCTCGGCGACCCATTCCAGCAAGGCGCCGCGACTGCTCTCAAGCAGCCTGCACCACAGGAGCTCTCGGGCCACGATGACCGCTGCCCGCATGTTTGCTTGTTCCCTGCGCGAGTGCGGAGCGGTTGCTGCAGCATAGTTCACGGATTGCACGGCTACGAGGCTGCGGCGCGGCCCCAGTGGAGAAGGCTGCGCTGCGCGCCCCCCACGGCCAGTCGCCCCTGGCGGAACACGGGCCGCGAGCAGGGTGGAGTGAAGGTCTTCTTCGCCGGTGGGTGCTGCCGAGGAGGTCTGGACGACCTAGTGCCCGACGTGGGCTCTCGGGGTGTCGGCCATGGCGTCGGTGGAGCAGCGGAGGATTGGTCGATGGAAGAGAAGATCCGACGCACCCCTACCTGGCGCACCAAATGTCGAATTTAGGGATCCGGCAACCCTTGAGAGTTTCGAACTCTGGGGTGCGTGTGGAGATCTCAACCTGTCCAGCCTGCCTACTCGCGATCCTCCCTAGCCTAACACGTCGAGCTCAAAGAGGCACAAAGACACAGAGATTTATACTGGTTCGGGCCACCGTTGTGGTGTAATACCCTAATCCAGTGTGGTGTGGTGGATTGCCTCGAGGGGCTATGGATGAACTAATACAAGGGATGAACAAGCCTCAGGAGGTGAGGTGTTCTTGAGCTGGTGTGGTGCTCTACTTGTTATGGTTTTGGTCCCCTTCCTATGATGGTGGCTAGTCTTATATATAGTGCCCTAGGTCCTCCTCCCAAATATGAGCGGGAAGGGATTCCACAACGGCGGGATTTGAAAGGGAACAAGTAGTACAGTCTATCCTGACAAAAGTAGTCTTCGTCTACGAAAAGCCTCTGGTCATGACGCTGCGGTGGGCTCGGTGATGACCTCCGTCCTGCCGTCCTGGTGGTCTTGGTCTTGTTGCACCAGAATGAAAACCTTTGGCTGATTTTTCGAGACTCCGCGCCTGCGACTTGCCTCCCTTGCACCGAAGAGGAAACCTGCGCTCTGCACCTGCCTGGCGCCCGCATGGTGCCTGCCTGACGTTGGCCGTCATGGTTCACGTCAGCCGAGCCTTATGAGATAACTTGCATAGAACTTTCCGCCCCTCAGGAGCCCTCCTGAGGAGGCCACTTCCTTCGTCCGCCTCGCGAGCCTTGGCCCCTCGCGAGGGTCTTGCGGTGTTGGTGTTGGAGCTGGGCTGTACCAGGCCGTCGATGAAGCCATGTGGTGGGCCGCAGGCAGACAGGGCTGGATACCTCCGAATCCAGGACGCCGACACTGGTGGGTTTCGCCTTCCTCGCGCTCATGTTCATCTTCGCGGAGATGGCGGAGCTGCTGGAATCCCATCCGGAGTCGATGAGTGCCGGCATGATCATCCTGTCAATGTTGGTCTTCCTCCTCGGATGCTGGTTCGGCTGCATCTTCGTGATCCTCGTCACGGAGTGGTATGACAGTATCCCGGAGGGATATACTAGGTTTGTAGATGGCTTGATCCAGTACGACAGATTTATTCTTTCTGAGTCCGTCCGTCAGTGCCTGCTTCGTGTTGAGCAGTTTCGAGACCATCAGCATGGAGATGCATAGTCAACCTCCTCCGCATCTACCCGCAAAAATAAACCTCCTTCGCATCTGCACAAAGGACGCTTCTCTGGGATGTCGATTTGTCCTGACCATGATCCATGGTGTTTTCTGGTCTACATCAACGCCATTGCTTGTTCAAGCTCTTGAGTTTCACCCAGATTTGCTAGCTATGGTGAGACGGAGGCCCAAAGAGGCGGCAGCTAACGCATCGCCCGTGGATGCAGGAGAAAGTTGATATTTATTTCATCAACAACTTGTCTGTAAATTTTTAATTCTTGTAGGTGTAGATGTTCTTGTAAGGGCTGGTTTTGTGTCTAATATACATAGCTTTGGGCATTTTGGCAGAAAAAATATATACGTTCATAGTCGCATCTTATTTTCATCAAATTTTTGTACTCCATGTGTCAAACTGTGGAGCAACATTGATATCGTATAAGTATCTTAATTAACTTTAATTTTGGTTTTTAGTTTTTTGGCCGTTCATGTTTTACTCCCCGTTCTTGGATCTGGTTAGCTCGTGCTTGGGTCGACCCCAAACTTGGTGAGCTCGTTTCTTACTTTGAACACTTCGATCTGGTAAGCTGGTTTAAGAATTGGGTCAGTGGAGTATTAGATCTGAGAGTGGTTTGCCAGCTCTAACTACTGCAGTTTCAGAATAGAGTAGTTTTGAGAGACGAACAGTTTGGGTAGGCAAACGGTGTCTGATTGAGTCTAAATTTGAAGGGGATCTCAGAAACTCGTGTGTCTACTTGCCTGCAAAATTTGATGTTGCTTGGTTTCAGCGGTTTAAGAGCAGTTTGCAAAACACTGAAGTGTACATAAGCTGTGTAAATTCTGCTTTGCTAAATTCTTGCCTTTTGTAGTTTTTGTTGTTGTTGCCGGTTGATAACGTGGAGAGTGTGTTGTAAATCTCTCTAAAGATCTAGAGAAGACTTTGTACCCATCATTCTTATAGTGAAGTTTTGTGGACTGGTCGATCCACAATCGTGGTTTTATTACTCATCAAGTTGAGAAGGTCTTTTTACATTCATAGTCGCATCTATGAAACAACGTCCCGTACATCCGTAAGTCTAAAACCAATTGAGCTATCTTATTCGTGTGATAAAAGCTGACGTTCTTTTTTAATAAGAAAAGACCATATTTTAACCTCGAATTGAGCAGTCAGTTTAACTTACAATCCTAAACTTCAAAATTGGCCGAAATACACTCTCAACCTTGGTCTTCATTTTCCTTGGTCAACCAGTTTTGACCATAATCAACGCTGACGGGGCATGCCAACTCAGCAGCCAAATCCACCACTCCACTTGACTCCGGCTGCCATCGGCGACCGGCTATCGACAGTGTTGCATCTCGTCCGCAACTGGTGCCAGTTCACCCCCATCCTCCAGCTAGCGGCCTTCCTCCACTGTGCTAGCATGGACGGCTCGGCCAAGCCCTCTTCCTCTCGCTGTTCTTGCCGCCATGGGAACCGCGGCCGAAGACAGAGGATTTCGCCGTGTGGCTTCCACAACCGCCGACCGCGCGCATGCCCGCCCTTGGCCTCGCGCCCTCGCGCCTCACACCTCTCGGCCACGCGCCTCCCTTGCCACAAGTCGGCGCCTCGGACCCCCTGACCGCTTTTTTTTTAAAAAGGAGGATGACCCCCGACCTCTGCATCTGGGCGATGCATACGACCACTTTATTAATTATTTTCACAAGACCTTACAAAGTCATACAACAGTAAGACTAAAGCCGCCTTCTAAGCAACAAATGTCGTTACACCTATCCAGTTGATGAAGGGGCGCAGATAGTCTGGGCCTAATACCAAACAGACATCGTAGCCAAGCCTAACATCTAAGACCTGAAACCCCAACCTAGCCACTTGCCGGGTCTGGGGCACACACTGGTCCGGCGCATGCTCTCAGAGGCCGCCGCCGCCAGCTGCCACCGCTCTATCTTCAGAACTGTACTGATGCATCAACCTAGCTCGGTCTAGTTATCATCGACGCCACCACGGCGCCCAACAGCACCTCCTCCCTGCGCGCAGACAGCTGAGCACGTCGCGGTCGCCACTGATACACCTCAGCGCCATGCTACAAGTCCCAATAGCCGACACAGGTTGAAGTCCTTGGAAGATCTGTCGTGCGTAGCACCTGCCGACCAGGCATGACAAAGTGTAGCACCTATCGGTCAGGCACGACTTGACATCTCCACTGAAGCTCCGTGCAAGATGAAGCCGCTCCACCTCCCGCCTCTGACTTCCAGCGCTGCTCCACAAATGATGCTCCCAAGAGAGAAACGACACCGCAGTGCCGCCATCGTCCGATCTGGAACACCAGATCCTAGGGTTTCCCCCGGAGAAGCACGAGTGGGTCGACAGTAGTTACAGGACGATGCCTTCATCAAGGTAACGGCGTAGAACGCCGCCATCGCCTGCCGTCGGCTCGATTTTCACCGGCAACCATGTCTCCCCAACTCGCAGCCGGGACAAGATGAGCCCGAGATCCGATCACCAAGCTTTTGGCCGGCCACCGCCGACGAAGAAGATGACCACCACCACTGACTACACTGGCCAGATCAGATCTGCCATGGGTGTCGCCAAGCAGTCCACCAGGCCCTCGACGCCGTCGCCGATCTAAAGCCAGATGACATGCCGCCGAAGACCGCATCGCGCCGCCGCCCGATCCAGACCAGCCGCCGCTCGTGGCCCAAGGTAGGGCCGACCGCCGCCGCCGTCGAAACCAACGCTGTCGCTTCTAGATCGGCCGCACCTCCACGCATGTTGGGGCCCCGCCACCCCTGAGATGCGGGAAGGAGGTAGAGCCCCCGCCACCACCGTCGGCCTCCGGGGGCAAGCCGGCGGCGTCCTCTGGCGGCGGCAGGAGGAGGGGAGGAAGATTGGCTAGGCCCCGGCGGCGGCTAGGGTTGGGGAGCCACCCGAGTCGCCCGAGCGGGGGCGACGCGGGGGCAGAACTCTTGCGAATGACCATATCGGACCCCCTGACCGCATGCCTCGTTACAAGCTGCACGCCTCCCGCGTTTCTTTCGAGTTAATTGTGTGGGACGTATGACAGATCTCACATCTTAGTTCTTACTGGTCGTTTGTGATTGCTCGGTCCATCACACGGATTTCTTCGGATGCATGTCGACCATCGAGCTACAGATATCGCCGCCCCGTTTGTGATTGCTCGGTCCATCACACGGATTTCTTCGGATGCATGGATCGTGTGTGATATGAAGACTTATCCTACACGCACCCTCCTATCATATACCATCACAAGGAGACGGTTTGTAACTGTGTTTGTGATAGGAGGTTTTAACCACATGTGCGATGGACAATACTACACTGGTGCCGGACCTAATAATAGAAGCCTCCGGATTGCCTGTGGTCGTCCTCTGTTCGATCCTGAAACCGACCAGAAGTCTGCAAGTCGTAGGCAATCAGTCTAGCCGCCCAATGAGACCACAACTGTATCAAGCGTATACGTACGGCCGGAGATATGTACGCAAAGCACGCACGTAGACACGGTCACATCACACACGGCACGTGAAAAAAAAACTACATACAGGAATATCATCCCGTCAAAAAAAAAATACAGGAATATCAACAACGGGGCGGCGATATCTGCAGCTCGATGGTCGACGCCGAGAACCCCGACGTTGGGGTGGTGGAGCCCAACGAGTGTAGCAGGCGTATGTTGACTTCCCTGATGGGTTTCGCCTCCGTCGCGCTCATGTTCGTCTTCGTGCACACGGCGGCGATGCTGGGAGACTCCCATCCGGCGTCGACGAGCGCCGCCCTGATCGCCGTGTCGCTGCTGGCCCTCTTCCTCGGGTGCTGGTTAGGCGGCATCTTCGTGATCCTCGTGTCGGAGTGGCACGACGGCGGGGTAGAGGGACATGCTAGGTTTGCTGATGATTTGATCCAGTCCGACAGATTTATTCTTCCAGAATCCATCCATCAGTTTCTAATGCGCGTCGATCAGCATGTATAGGAGCATAGTCCGGTCCTCTTTGCATCACCTTTTGTGTCTTCGCGTCGATCAGCATGTAGATGCATAGTCTTTTTTCTCTCGAACACGCACGAGTATGTGTATTATTTATTACTATAGAAGAAGAGGGGTGGGGAGCCCCAAACCACCGGTACAAACGAATATATTTACATGCGGATCAGCTCCGGTCTACCTTCTACGTACAAAGAAAAGCAACTACTCAATTCCTGCCCGCTCCACCTGAGCCACCTCATCCCCTAAGGTCACTCTACTAATTAAGCCTGCCTTCACCCAGAGCGCTCCTTCTTCTCGTATTCTGCTCAACACCCGTGGCAGTGAGGGCATGGCCTCATTTAAGACGATGTCGTTCCTATGCTTTCAAAGTATCCACATTGCCAGCAAGCAAAGTGCCCGCGTGGACCTCCTGTGTTCCCTGCTAACATCCTGTCTTTCGCACCATCCACTCAAGGTCTCCTCCATCCTGGGTATGAATTCCACCCTCCCGGTCAGGGTGGCGCACCACTGCCAAACCTGCCTAGCGAAAACACATCCTAAGAGCAAATGCTGTATGGTCTTCTCGTGTTGGTTGCATAGCGGCATTTTATCAATTTTTTACTATACCGTCTTCTTCACCTCCGAGACGGAATAGGAGCGATTATGATAGAAAAAGGGCCTCTGATGAAACAATAGAAAAAACTGCCCTTAATATAACAGAACTTTTGTGGGATCACAGGTGGATGGCACAGATTTTGGTTGAGGGATCTCAAGCCACTTAATGTATTTCTATGAAACCCCCTACCAACAAACAGTCAGTTAACAGAACTTTTGCAGCAACCACCTCAAATGGAAGCGACTAAGAACTTTTGTAGTGATTACGTAGGTGTTGCATTTTTCGTTGAACGTCTGGAGCCCTTTTTCACCGGTTTGGGCCGAAACTGGCGTCGGCGTACCCAGACCGAACCCGGTGCGCTGGGGGCGCCTAGGGACGCCGATGAAACTGATTTTGGCGCGAACGGAAATGGGCCTGCCAAGTCAGCGACACGCCGCTCCGTCGTCCTCATCGTCTCGGTTCCCGCGGGAATCAATGCCAAGGCTGTCGCGCCGGTCAACCTTCCATTGATGCCTCACGGGCGGCGCAGTGAAGGTGCGCTGACGCGCATCCCGCCCGCTCCTACCACGTGGCACACGGCGGCAGCTCTCCCACCGCCCATCCGCGGCTATAAAAGGCATCCTCCCTCGCCGGTGAGCGCACAAGCTCGCCTTCTCCGGTTCTTCCCACTTCTCGCTGCCGACGCCCTTCTCTCTCCTACTCTCTCCCCGCCGACAGACAATGGCCCAGTGCTTCCCAGGCGACGGCGCAGCGGCGAATGGCTTCGGCCGTCGCCACCTCCGCGAGGATGAGGCACGCCAGCTCTACAAGCGGACTACCCGGCACCCCCGGACATGCGGGTGTCGGGACCTGGAGGCTCAGCACCGGCGGGGTCCCGGTACCGCCCATTTCCACAGGAGCGGCCTGGCGTGCCGAAATCGCACACATCCGGTCTTCCTTGCCGTATTCGCAGCGGAACCAGCCGAGGTTCGCCCCCGACAACAACCCCTTGTGGGCGTCCTACTTCGAGCGGCGGCATGAGGAGCATGTCGCCGCCACCAACAGCGTCGAGCCCTGCGGCCGCCAGAACTCCGACGGACAGCGCGTATGGTGGGGTGTCCCAGGCCGCACCCTCGAAGCCATTCTCGAGCATATCGAGGCAGGCAACACGCCGAGCCTGGAGTACCCTACACCCCCTCCTTCTCTCGCCGCTGCGGTAGCCCCTAGGCGTCGCGCCAAATGGAGACAGCGACGTCGTCGTTGTCGGGCTCCGGCTCCATGTCCTCCGGCTCGCCGGCGCTTCGCCCCGTCAAGCCGGAGTCTCAGGAGATGCCCAAGACGCCCCTTGGGTGCCGCGCCCGTAGCGGCGCCCTCGTCATCAACGAGGGCGGCCGCCCGTCTCCTCGCTCCTCCCGCCTCGTCCGGCCGAAGCCAGACCCGGTTTTGCTCCCCGTGAAGGAGGAGCACCAGACCATGGCCGCCGATGATGAGACCGCGCTCAGGTGGGCGAAGGAGGACTACATGGGCGAGCAAATGGAGCACCTGCGTTGGGCCTTCGATGAAATCGCCGCTCGGCCCTGCGGACACAAGGAGGGCGGCGTGGTCGTCCTCGACGGCGATGACGAGGATGCGCCGAGGCCATCTAGCCGCCCGCGCATCGGCGACACTGGTGAGGGGTGCAGCAGGGACGATCGCGGAACCCAGCATGACAGCAACGAGGATGACGACGACGGTGGCAACTACACTCGGTTCTACAGGCTCCTCGGCATGTAGAAGGCGAGCGGCGGCGGTAGCTAGCCGTGGTTTTAGTCTGTTTTTTGTTTTAAAGTTTTTGTAAAATATCAATGAAATCGTCTCGTTTGGACGTGTTTTGGACAATTTTATTTTTCAAAACCCGGCGTCTGGGGGCGACCTGGGGGGCGGCAGCTGGGAACCCGACCAGCCCCAAGCCGATTTTTGCGCTGGTTCGCCCCCAGGCGGCGATATTTCAAGCGCCTTGGGGGACGAACGACTGGAGATGCTCTAAGTACGTAGTTTTGAGGTGTCTACACTACAAAAAAAAGACATCCGTGACATTTTGGGCCGAACGAAAAAAATTTCTGTCATACATATGACACTTCTATGACGATAATTGTGACAAAACCCGGTATCATCATAGATGTGGTGGGCTCCTACTTCTATGACAAAAAATCATGACAGAAAATGGGCTTTTCGTCCTGGGCGGGCCTGAGACGCAGCTGCATGACATTCTTTGGGCCGTCCATGACGGAAAAAATCATGGTAGAAGCGAGGGGGAGAAAAATTTCGGGGAGTTGCCGGTTACGGTGGGAGGTCGGGGGCCGAGCGATGCGCGTTTCTCTCGTACAGGTGCGAGGCATTGGCTCTAACTGAACCCGAGCGAGGCGTTGGGCTCTTACTGAACCCGAGCGATTGCACTGCAGGCTATGCGTTACTGAACCCGAGCGATCGGTCGATGGCTATTAACTGAACCCGATGGAGTGATTCCTTCGCTACTGCTGCTAACTGAAGCCGATCCATGGATGAACAGTGAGCGTTGCGGGGGGTTTTGGATGAAAAGTGAGCGCTGGCGTTGCCTCTGGATGAACATGAACCCGTGGTGTGGAGGGCTGGATGAAAAGTAGATGGTGGAGGGGTGGCTGTGGAGGGGTGGTTGAACAGGACCCCGTGGTGTGGAGGGCTGGATGAACAGTAGATGGTGGAGGGCTGGATGAACAGTAGACGGTGGAGGGGTGCCCGTGGAGGGGTGGTTGAACAGTAGCCGGTAGAGTAGCGCGCGGTGGAGGCTGGATGAACAAGAGCCCGTGGAGGCTGGAGGAGGTCGACGGTAGCCCGTGGAGGCTGGAGGAGGTCGACGGTGGAGATGAACAGTATCCCGTGGAGTCCCGTTTTGCGGTACGCCACACCCCTCCCGATGAACAGGACCCCCGTTTCGACCGTAGCGCTCCAACACAAGTCCGTTTCGTCTGTTTTGCGGTATGCCACACCCCTCCCGATCAACAGGACCCCCGTTTTGACCGTAGGAGGTCCGTTTCATCCGTTTTGCGGTACGCCACACCCCTCTCGATCAACATGACCCCCGTTTCGACCGTAGGAGGTCCGTTTCGTCCATTTTGGGGTACGCCACACCCCTCCCAATCAACAGGACCCCGTTCCGAATGTAGGAGGTCCGTTTCCTCCGTTATGCGGTACGCCAGGCCTCGTTTCCATCGCCTGTTCCGTCCAAGCCCTCCCGATGAACACGACCATGCATTCCGTTCCAACCCAGCCGGTTGGCTCCCCATGAACACGACGACGACGCTGTTTCTTCGCTCCGACCCAGCCATGTACTTATGCGCGAGTAGGCGTTCGAGACCCCGCCCGTATGTACACATACGTGGCCGTATTTTCTTTCTTACACCCTGTCCGTTGTAAGTACGTGTACATGCTACGTGCGCGCCTCTACTACGATACGTGTGCGCCTCTACAACAACCAGTATGTATGTACACGTTCGCGACCAGAATGACAATGCTACGTACGCTCGACCAGGTGGGTCCTGACTGTCAGGCACTTCCTTGCGTGCGAAAATGTAGCTGGTGGGTCCTAGCAGTCAGAGGGGCGAATCGTTTTTTTGCCCGGACGCACTTCCTTGTGTGCAAAGATATAGCTGGTGGGTCCCAGCAGTCAGGGGGCGAATTGTTTTTTTTTTGCCCGGACGCACTTCCTTTCGTGCGAAGATGTAGCTGGTGGGTCCCATCAGCCAGGGGAAACATTTTTTTGCGAAATACGGTGTCCCGTCCGGTGGGTCCCCGTTGTCAGGTGGAGGAATAATTATTCCGCACGTAATAAGGAGGCACTTCCTTGCTGCGGCCGTGGACCCAACTGTCAGCTTCTCCACGTACAGTCCATGTCCGATGGAAGCCGTTCCTTGACCACGTTGACCACGCCGCGCCGAGAGCACCAGGGCGGTGGACAACGGCGAGGCCTAGGAAGGGGACGACGAGGAGCTGGGGAAGACGCAGTAGTGGATGCCCACGCGTAGAGGAGTACGAGGGTTCACTTGTTCGCTGCGGTGTGAGGCTGCCGTCACCGCAGAATAACAAGGGGTGTGGGTGAGTAGAGGGATGGCCTGGCCAGCAGCAGGAGTAGTAGGGGGCGGTGACGCCTCCGCCGCATCACAGACGGCCACGGGTGGCAGGAGCACGAGGCACGACCGGCGCTGGTTTGGGCGGCTGGAGCAAGAAGACCAGAGGTTGAAGAAGCATTATGGCCGTTGGATGGACATCGTACGGTCACTGGAGCTAGAATCGTGCATATTGACTAAGTTGACAAAGCCCTCCGTCCCCGTCAACTTAGTAGGCCCACAAGTCAGCCTGCCACTATACTGGGTCCCAGCTAACAGGGGGAGTATTCATTTTTTTGTGCGTAATAAGGAGGCACTTCCTTACCTGCGAAGATATAGCTGGTGGGTCCGAGCTGTCAGCGGCGGTAACGTTTTTTCGCGAAATACAGAGGCCCTTTCGGTGGGTCCCCAACGTCAGGTGGAGGAATCATTATTTTGTGCATAATAAGGAGGCATTTCCTTGCGTGCGGCCGTGGACCCAGCTGTCAGCCTCTCCACATACAGTCCACTTCAGATGCATGTCGGTTGTTGACCACATTGACTAGGTCGCGCCGAGAGCACCAGAGCGGTGGACGATGGCGAGGCCTAGGAAGGGAACGACACGGAGGCAGGGAAGACTCGGCAGTTGTTTCCCATGCGGAGGGGAGCACGACTGTACGAGGGTTTACTGGTTCGTCTGCCGTCGCCGGAGAATAACAACAGGTGTGGGTGAGTAGAGGGATGGCTAGGCCAGCGATGGGAGTATGGTGGGGCGGTGAGGGCTGCGCGGCAGCACAGCCGCCCGCGGGGAGGAGAGAGCAAGCAATCCCGTCGGTGCTTGTTTGAGCGGATGGAGCAGGAAGAGCAGAGATTGAAGAAGCACGACGGTCGTTGGATGGACATCGTACGATCACTGGAGCTAGAATCGTTCATATTGACTAAGTTGACAAAGCCCTTCGTCCCCGTCAACTTAGTATGCCCACAAGTCAGCCTCCCACCATGGTGGGTCCCAGCTAGCAGGGGGAGTATTCATTTTTCTGTGCGTAATAAGGAGGCACTTCCTGTGGGTCCGAGCTGACAACGGGGGGAATGTTTTTTTCACGAAATACGATGGTCTGTCCGGTGGGTCCCAGCAGTCAGGGGCAAACGTTTTTTTGTGAAATACGGTGGCCCGTCCGGTGGGTCCCAGCAGTCAGGGGGGAAACGTTTTTTCCGCTAAATACTGGTGGTTTGTCCGGTGGGTCCCTGCTGTCAGGTGGAGGCATAATTATTTTGCACGTAATAAGGAGGCACTTCCTTGCGGCTGCCGTGGACCCAGCTGTCAGCCTCTCCATGTATAGTACTCTTCCGATGGAAGTCGGTCGTTGACCACATTGACCACGCCGCGCCGAGAGCACCATGGCGGTGGACGATGGCGAGGCCTAGGAAGGGGACGACGCGGAGCCAAGGAAGATGCGGCAGTGGATGTCCACGCGGAGAGGAGCACGAGGGTTCACTGGTTCGGCTATAGTGTGAGGCTGCCATCGCCGCAGAATAACAGGGGGAGTGGGTGAGTGGAGGGATGGCCTGGCCAGTGGTGGGAGTAGTATGGGGATGGTGAGGCCTCCGCGGTAGCACAACCGGCCACGGGAGGCTGGAGCATGTGGCACGACCGGCACTGCTTTGGGCGGCCGGGGCAAGAAGACCAGAGGTTGAAGAAGCACTACGGCCGTTGGATGGACATCATTGACCATGCCGCACCGAGAGCACCATGGCGGTGGACGACAGTGAGGCCTACGAAGGGAACGACACGGAGCCGGGGAAGACATGGTAGTGGCTGCCCACGCGGTGGAGAGTACGAGGGTTGACTGGTTCGGCTGCCGTCGCCGGAAAATAACAGGAGGTGTGGGTGAGTAGAGGGATAGACATGCCAGGGATGCAAGTATGATGGGGCCGTGAGGCCTCCCCGGCAGCACTGCCGGCCACGGGAGGCGGGAGCAGGCGGTTCCGATGGCGCTGGTTTGGGCGGCTGGGGCAGGAAGATCAGAGACTGAAGAAGCACGTTTGCCGTTAGATTGACATCTAACGGTCTGACGCTGGTAGAGTCGATTGTTGACTAAGTTTCTTTTTTGTGAAACCTTGTGTATGCATGAACTTGGTAGGCCCACAAGTCAGCCTCCAAATTTGTGGCAGACAACATAAAGCCGATTTGCTATTTTTTATAATTTGCAGCCCATTTGCTAATTCTTAAGTAATTTATTACAGCCCATTTTCTGCCCAGGACCACGGTCAAAAAGTTCAACCTTATTTTGCATATTTCGGTGGAGTCCGAACTGTTGTAATCCCGAAATGATAAACATTTTTTTAAGAACTTATTGATTTGCCAAAAAAATCGTTTTGTTTTTGTGAGCAAATACGACATGGGACAATTGAGTTGGTTTAAGGGAAAACCAGTGGTAAAAAAATCAGCGCTGGGTGGGA
This sequence comes from Triticum aestivum, assembly GCF_018294505.1. NCBI lineage: Eukaryota > Viridiplantae > Streptophyta > Magnoliopsida > Poales > Poaceae > Triticum > Triticum aestivum. The sequence goes on from NC_057795.1 coordinate 48,073,533, forward strand.
AAAACAACAAAAATAAGGATGTAAATATGAAAGGGAATTTCATGTGTTTTCAATATAATGATACGTGTATATGAACTAGTAAAACTATAGGTAGATATTAGAAAACGGATGTAGGACATGCGTTTCAAGAGGAAAATAGAACCCGGCTGTGTGTTTGATTTAGTAAAAAAAACTGCCTGCGAATGTTGTATGACAAAATATAACTAATGCTGGCGGGCCAGAAGCCAGTAGATACCTGTTGGATCTTTGTGCCCAGTTGTCGTCATGGGCTGAGCCTGTTAAAAACAAAACCAACCCTGGGCAGTATGCAGCCCAGTTGAAACTTGCTCGACCTGAAAAAACAATATACGTGCTCAATAAACGAGAGAATTCTGCAATTACAGACTGATAACTGGGATGCAGCACAGATATTTTTTTATCATGATAATAAGTGCATGCACTTGTTTCGAAAAAATTGGAGAACTGAGAATTCGAACGGCGGGTGCTTATGCTACCCATCAAATAAAAATCAGGTGCCTGAAAATTCGTTTCGAAACAAATGATTCAACTTTATATCCACGCCGACCCTCGGCATGATGGTTGGAAGCAAATGCAAGTTCATACCAAAAGATCGTTAACAACAATACCAACTTGCGGACGACAAGGTAGTACAACTACCAATACCTAACTAACTTATAATCTTTTTACTCCTGGCCCTAGTGTTCGTCTGGTAGAAAATCTTGCAGAGGACCAGTTCCCGCTCCTTCTCTTGCACCAGGTCCCTGAGGTGGTACTGGTGCATCACCTAGTTGGTCCTCTGCTGGTCGAAGTTCTTGTTGGTGTGCAGCACTAGAACCTTTTTTGCTGCCCGTCTGCCGACCATTGACCATCACCGACAAGGTATTGCCGGTCTTGTGCCACATCACGTGCATGCCGCACTCCGACTGTATCTTGTGACGCGTCCACGTGCCCCTTTTGAACACCCTGGAATTGCGCTGGAAGAATTGCTTCCTTAGGCCACTCAGTGTGATACCTGCAGTATTGTGGAATACAGGTTTTAGTGTATGTAGTTGGCATTTTCATAACATCTTTGGCATGTTGCAGTCACTTGTTTCACTTTTTATTAACTGTCAAATTGTAATGCTTCACCAGATCTGCGTCTAAAAAGAAAAATAGAGCTATAAACAAAGGAATATGTTTGTGCAAGTAGACGGCCGATTGGTGTCTTGCCTGGAAGTTTCTCAGGTTTGGTGTAGCATATGCTGTGCTCGCTGTCGATGGTTGGCATGAACAAATCAATGAGAGACTGAAATCTCGCGCTGTCAGCACTCACTTTGGCCTCAAGGTGCTGGATCAGCTCCTGATCCGTGGGATCAAACTTGACGCCAGCCGGCAGCACCGGCCAATCCTTCTTCGACTTGCATTGGTAATTCTAGTTATATGGTACTCAATGTATGATCAATTGACTGTTTTAAGTGAATGATGAAAGATTTTGACAGATAAGTGGTACTCCAAATCTGAAGTCCAGAATACCCGAACATGCCGCCGGGATTCTTGTGTCACCTCACGCGTAGCGTGTTGTCACGTCAATTCAATGTGTGTACATGATGAATAATTTGACCGACGTATACTAGTATTGCTACTGTACTACTTACTAGCCGTATTTAGTGTCACTATTTATAAATAGGTTTAACTAACAAGTATGCACTCGAAGCCTAACTGATATATATATGGCTTCTGCACAGCATCTCCATCATCATTATCTGTACATCCTACGCAGGTGAGTTAGGATGCACTTGATCCCAGGAAGGTATCTATCCTTCAAACCAGAGGAGTGCTTCAAACTAACAATAGTACATAATATCCAACAAAAGAGGGTCGTGCTACAGCAGTAGAATACATGGCTCAGTCTAGATATCAGCATGAATCAAGTTGTGCATATTTGTTGTTGGCATGAACCACATCGCCGCATGTCGGGTTTGCAAAAGCCATCCATCGCATGGAAGCTTGATGCCTTTCACACACTGAAGATTACCTGGCAACAAGCTGTGTCGACGAATCTCTGGATATGGTGATTCATGAAACCCATGGTATGATGTGTAAACACAGCCCCCTCGCGAATGGAAGTTGCATAGCAAAGTAATCATCGCCGGTGATATGATTGATGATTGGTTGGATGATTGGATAATTGAGCCCGAGGAACAAGGAGTGGTTGCCGAGGCTGTAAACACGCCTCCAGTTGAATACGCCTGGCCCAACGGAGCTGGGATCTTTCTCGAACACGAAGCAGCCATAGCCATCAATGTCATGAACGCCCACGCATTGCACTGCATGTGGTTTGATGTAATGGTTTGGTCAATTTGGTACGTGCGAATGAGCATCAAATGACCGACGTCAGCTGAACGAGCGATAAACCACCACCCATCGGCTGGTATGATTCCAGGTCCTGGAATCATGAAGGCCAGCGCATTTGCGCCTGCTGCAACAATTCAAATTGGAGACCAAAAGGACAAAAATAAACAATCATGTTCAGAGTATGTGTGGAATTAAGATTATTATAATAGTGACACATATCATAGATAGAGAATTGCAATGCCGTGGTCATAATCATACCCCAAGTTAAAAAAAATAAGCCAATGGCTTTCATATTCTAGCAACATGTCATAGTTCAAACATCATGTAACAATGAGAGGAAAACAGCTATGACAGCGCCTACTCATATTCTACCATAGCACTTACTACTACTGTTTTCATATCAACTCTAAGCAATAACATGCGTTGTTATAAAAATCTTGTAAACGAGAGTAACATATAGCAATCATGATGTCATGCTCATAATATGTATTCTAACAATCATTAGATGCCAATTGTTCTCATATCAACTCTAACAATAACATGTGTGGTCATAAAAATCTAGGAAATGAGAGGAACACATAGCAATGATGTGGTTATAGATATGCTATGCATTCTAAATTTGTAACAAATGAACAGGCAGTTGTATTCATAAGGTAAAGATGAGATGAGATAGAACAATTACACGACGATAGATTCCACCAGTATAGGTAGCCAATCTATGCGTCGACCGCGTAAACGATGCCATCATGCACTATAGCATCAGACAGAAATGTTGCCTCAACAGGATTGATGATGAGCCATAACCATGTATGGCGACCGGATTCCAGATAGACTAATACCATGTTGAACAAGGCAATGAGCTTGTAATCCATGTAGTCTTCTGATGGTGTGGGCACTTCGCAGATTACAACTTTCTGCAAACAAAGGTCGAGCCAAAAGCTTGACGCATCTCGTGCGTAGTAGGCAGGAGTGTCCAGCGGGCCGCGAGGCTCGATGTCGGTGGTATCCAACGATGGAAGGGTGATCTCTCGCTGGGTGTAGATATCCACGAGACGCCATGGACTATCGGTGTGGTGGATGAGGACGATCCAGTTGGCCTTCATGCCCGCCCAGTAGTGGTCGCGCATGAAGGACAGGTGGACGGGTACTGGTAGAATGTCGAGGGGCACCACGGCAACCTCCGTAGGATCGTCAAGTCGGTGTCTGGGCCACCTGCGAGGATCAGGCATCAGCAAGCAGGGTGTATTGAAAAGAGTCGGCCGGTTGCAGACGAGTAGACGGTACAAAGACACCGAGCATGCGGCTAGACGGACGGTGCTGAGTAGGTCCATACGACTACAGATCTGCTCCAAGAGAACATCGGGGAGGGAATTCCAATCGCGGCTCTGCATGTCAGTCGGTTCTGCCATTGGGGTTTTTGGTGCCTGCAAGCCAGCGGGGAAGTGGATTCGGGCGGGCGAGCGAAGAAGCTTCTCCTCATGTGGCCGAGCAGTGAGCGGGGGGATATGGTACGCACGAGCTACCAAGGAAGATGGCGCGAGCGGGTGAGCAATGAGCGGGGGTAAATGGTGTGCGGCCGATGATGGGGAAGAGAGGAGGAAGAAGAAGAGAGGAGGAAGAAGAGTGGAAGACGGGGAAGAAAGTGCATTAAATCTCAATTCTACTAGTACTACTACTAGGATGTACCGTCCTTCGGAGTGTAAATAGTTACACCGATGACATGTGGGTCTACCACAAGAGGGCCCATATGTCAGTTAATGGAGGACAGAGGTGCGTAGGCGTATTTGCGGAAGCGTGCTCTACTGGCAAAGATGATGGCAGTACTAGGTAAGGCTGATTTAGTAACAACAACACGCTGGTTCGGTTTATTAATTACGTGTCCCATCTGCTGCAGCTTGTATTGTCACTTCACTGCAAAGACTAGTTGAATAGTTCTCTCTGACCGAGATGGGGAATAATGGATCGCGAGGACTTCCTTTCTACAGTATCCCTATGCCTCTACGCTCACTTCACTCATTTTTCTCCGTACCTAGTCACTTGTTGAAATCTGTAGAAAGACAAATACTCTGTATTTGTGAACAGAGGGAGGCTTTTACTCTGTATTATTCGGGAACAGAGGGAGTATCACCATATGGAGGGAACAGAGGAAGCTTGAAATATGAACATGTCAATGGCAGGGAGTAAGCCCCATGCATGCATGCATGCATGCAACATGCAACACTCACACATACACATGGACGCACGCAACACTCACGCACCCATGCGGCACACAGCACACTACACAACACACACAGCTCACGCTCAAGTGCTCAACCTACTCCCTACGTTCGTGAAAGACTGTATATTTAGAGATTTACATATTGATCAGGGCATAATTAATGCCCAAAAGTAGCATACTTATGTGTGCATGCGACCATTGAGATAAGAAGATTAAATGAAGGCCGTTGCATGCTGTAATTAAGGATAGACATGTAGTCTATGCCTACAGCACAAGTTGGTGCATTAGTCAATCAATATCGATTTAGATTAAAGGATAAATGCATTGGAAGTGTAGATGTACATTATGTACCACACTCTTTGTTTTGTAGCCGATGTACACTCTTTGTTGGAAGACCGAGGGAGGACACGTGCTTGCACTCACATACACAACCAGGGCGGTTCGCGCGCAAGGGTTGGACTCGTGTCGCGCCTGCATAAAGTTTTGTTTAACGGATTTCTTTGCTCTGCCAACTGACAGGTGGGACCCAGAAACCAGGTGACAATTTAACCAGTCAACAAAGTGCCACATCGACTATGTGGCCGGTCAGTAGGGTGCAATACCTCTACGATGAGCTAGTGATCGTATAATCGCCGCAAAACTATATATAGTGACCGTAAAGAGCATATTGTTACATACGTTGACCGCCAGTGTATTTTTCTCGTTTCAAATTAAGCCATATTAATCGGAAAGGACGCAGTATGGACTACTACTAGTACTAGTACTCCTTTGATGTGTCCCGTCAACTCGCCAAACGAGGAGAAGCTTGCTTACTACGCCTCTCTCTCGACCACGCGCGCGGTGGTTCGCAGGACGAGGATAGGGTTTTGACTACAATGCCCTCTCCCTCTCCCTCCCTCTCCCTCTCCCTCGCCCTCGCCCTCTCCCTCGTGGTGGACGTGCAGCAGTTCAATTAGTGTCAGATTGCCAGAAGCATATTGTACTGTAGTATCATCATTGTTGGACCTTCCGAAGAGGCGAAGAGCCAAGTGCAAGGTTCACACGAGTATGAACTGTTGAACCTCCCGAAGAGGCAAAGAGCCAAGCGCAAGGTTTTATAGGACTTGTAGTCCTAGTAGGAGTGTACTACAACTATAGCGAACGATGCTACTGTATGATGCCGCCACGTCACGTATATCCAAAGCTATGCCACCTTTTTTTTCTCAAAGAGCGTGTTGGAGCCCGTGCAACAACCACACAAGTTGCACGTACACATAACACATTTACTAGTAATAAATTCTAAAGGACAAATGCCAATATGCCACACAAGTTCATCTCCAATTCATGTGATAAATTTGTGCACGACTAGTCTACAGATATTCACAGCGCTACCGTTCACAATTAACGTACTCCACTTACACGTTATAGATGGGCTACATGCATGTCCTCCTCCAGGTTCCAGTCCCAGGTGTTCTTCATGGATGGCACGATCCATAGCGGTGGGCAACGGGAATCATTGTTGCAGCTTTCTAGTCCGGTTCCACACGATGGAGACTCATCCAAGCTGAAGCGGTATAAGTCAGGGATAGCGTGTCCCAGCATGTCGTTCATCCGGCAGTGCACAATGAAGACACAACCATGCTTCATGAACGGCAGGCCATCCGTGTCATGCACGAAAGGTGGCATCCGCTTCACAATGGGGTAGCTGTCCCCGATGAAAAGCGAGTACTCTCCAAGAGTGTTCCTCGGCACCCACGTAGTATCACGGGGGTCGAACTCGGTGCCGTTCATCTGGTACACGCGGCATCCCATATCTGGACACATGGTGACGTACATAGTCAAGGTCCATGCATAATAATGTTGTGCTCAAATATGGCGGTTAGTAATACTGTGCAGCAAATAGTACTACTCCGGTATAGAGGAAGTAAAATAACCGGCTTATTATATATAGCCACTCTTGGCTACTTGGATGAGATAGTAAGACATGGAAAAACAAAAATGGTGGCAGCTAGTGGGTTCAAGTCTTCAAGGGCCTGGCTAGCTATAAGCGTCCTCCAAGGTAAAAAGTACTCCTACTAGTACTACTAAGTATATACTACTAGTACAACAGTGAAAGAGAAGGCGAGAGGGTTAAAAAAATGGAATACCTGGGTAGATGGTGACGGTCCGATCGTGGTAGATTGTGTGACCATGTTGCACATCAGTGGTATCATGGGTAATGACTGCTAAGATAGTTGATCCCAATATGCCAAAGTCAGCTACAGGGTTCCAAGTTAGACCGAATCGTGGATGCAAATGCACATCCAGGATCGGCGATCTTATTTTGATCGGGGATGACTGGTCCCTGCAAAATAATGGAGTACCGTTAGGAATGCAAATGATGGTTTGTGCATTCCGTTTGTAATCTCTCGTACCGTAGGATGGCAACCAGATGAAACAAGTCCCCTGGCTTGTCACTGTGAAGATGCGGCCTAGATGGCGCACGGCATCTTCGAACGTGTAGGGGTACAAATCTGGCGGCGCCAACATGCGCCAGCCTCTGCCTTTACTGTGTCTTGCATTGATGGCAATCCTTATGTCGAACACCGCGATGAGATAGTAATCGTCGTAGCCGCGTCGCTTTGTCGGCGGGTCCGCAATTGCTATCTTCTCCAATCTCATGTAGGCATCATCATACGTATTCAAGCCCAGCCAGTCCGGAAGGCCGATCCCAATGGTGGAGAAGGGTTCTACCGGAACGGCCGCACTGCTGTGGATGTTGTGCAAAATGATGGTGGTATCCGGCCGGAGGTATGCAAGCCAATCTTTGTTGGCACTGACCCAGACCTATATATAAGACGGCGGGCAGCGGAGAAATTACGGGATGGAAATGGAATAACTAAGTACTACATGATCAAGCTCCATTACTAACCTGCTCATGGACAAAATCCGACTACCTCTCAACGTCGACAACTTTAGCGGAGTCAACGTGCAACCATGGCCAGGGAGCGGTGGACTGTTCAAAGGATTGTCCCATAGAAGAACCTTCTCCTCGAGGACGCATGGAAGACCAACAAGCATGGCCTTTTCCCAAGCCTGTTTAAGCAGCGTCTTGAAAAAGTTGGTGTAGGAAGCACCAAGTCTTGCGGCGGTGAGGATGTCAGAGCGGCGTGCAATTTCTCCCAGAGGATCGTCGTCCAAGGTCTCCCAGCCCCGACAAGGAGGAGAACCGCTTGGCGAATCCATGGGAGCATCGACGAACTGCCTTCTCTTCGGGGGAAGGGGAACTGGCGAGGAGGAGATAAGAGCGTAGTAACCGTAGGGCCTCGTCCCTTCCAACTGTAGATCGTTCCTCAGCGAAAGGGTGAGGCTATTATTTACTACTAGTACTAGCATTATGGAACATTATGGGATTGCATTATACTGTAAATAATAGCACTAGTAAGAAATTTTTGGCACTAGGTAGTAGTTTTTGGCGTGGATTAAGAAATTTTGGGTATATTTTTGCCATTTTTTGTACATGCCAACTAGTGTCAAAAAACGTCTTACATTATGTGACGGAGGAGTACGTACTCGTACTGTAGCAGTACCAGTACTACTTTTCTCAACTAGTAGTGCAATGTACTGTACTTCTAGTCTAGTCTAGTCTAGTATAGTGCACCAGTTTTGAACTCTTGAATCTCAGGGCCAAGGAGCTATAGTTGGAAGTGGAGGGTACTACTGTTCTCTACAACCATCGATGTACTATCAATGCAGGGGAAGTACACCTGTGTAGTGGCCTAGTGGGTACTCTCGGTGCTATATTCAGCCGCTCCTGTCACGTAGGAGTAGCTGGCCTACTCAGTAGCTCCTCTCACGCACACACTAGCAGCCTGTTTATCAGCGACGGTTACTGCGGGGGCAGAACATTTGAGTTATTTGATATAGAGAGACTATGCTTTTTGCTTCCATTTGTGGAGGTGTAATGGATCTCGTCGAACTTTGTTAGTAGTTCCTTCTTTATGAATGAGATGACGCAAAGCTTTTGCCTCCGTTTAAAAAACACGTCAAGAGGAATTTCTTTTATAGTAGAGCCAATAATGGAGTGAAGTCCATGTGTGCAACGCCACAAGCTACAGAGTAGTAGTAGAGCACTTTACGTAAGGAGCCATATTGCACAGTTCCCAATGCCCCGCCAGGCTTTTTCGGCTCCTCGGGCTTAATTGGGAGGCGCTAGTTTAAATATGCTACTAGCTGATGAGGAAGCTGCAAGCGAGGTGCGGCTAGGGTGAGCACGCGAGCCACGGATGCTGGGAAGGAAAACCCGTTCACGTGGCTAGGTTGTCCAGTGTACCCAGATTGTGGGGCCGCATGTCCATTCGACTTCAAAAATCAAACTACCCGTGTAAAATATGGCTCGCAGCAAAGTGCAGTAGTACTATTTTTTTAAAAAGGCCGCCGTGCGTTCAGCCGGGATCGAACCCACAAAACGAGGTATACACTCCCGCGACTAGTACTCGTTGGAGTACATCGCAACCTAGAATCGCCTTTTGTCACTAGTAGTACGTACATTGTTCCTTACAAGAAACCACTAAAATGCCAAGAAACTACTACTACTTGCATACGTGACAGACTTAAGATAAGACTACCTTATCAACCATTGTACATGCTCTTACCAACAAAAATCCTCGAGTGACCTCCTACCTCTGGCCCGTCCACCTAGTCATCCTCGGCCATGGGACGCAGCTACCACCGCCGGTAGAAGACGAGGTCAAAACCGCCGGCGGTGCGGAGCCCATGTTGCGGCAGCCCGGATGCCAGCTCCGTCCGGCGCTCGCGGCCGCTAGCTAGCCAAGATAGCTCCGTCCAGCTGCTTGTCTACAAGGTTTGCTAGCTAGATTAGCACGGCAGCGCAGCGGCTTGCTCGCACGCGTCGCGCTCAGGCCAGCCATCTGGCTCGAGTGAAGGCCAGCACGGTGGCTTGCTCGCTCGTGAGTCATGCTTGACCAGCCTGCCAACCCGTGCGGAGGCCAGCGCGGCGTCCGGCCCGTCCGACGGAGCGGCGGCCAACTAGCTCATCACCAGCGCCACCGACGAACACGCATCAGTACTGTTTGAAGTAATGTTCTGGAAAAATAATAATTTGAGGGGGAATAACAGGATAGAAGGTCAGATATGGGTCCCTCGTGTCAACGGTCAAACAAAATGTGTTGGTTTAAGCTGCCTCGTCAGCACGGACGTGTGGGCCAACCCTGTCATAAATGGGTTTAAACGAACCTAATCGGTAGGAGTACTAGGTAGTAGTTTTTGGCGTGGATTAAGAAATTTTGGGTATGTTTTTCCTATTTTTTGTACAATAGATTCTTCCTAGGGCTGGTTGAAAGTGGTAGTTTTTTGTTAAATACTCTACATATTGTAAGTAGGAGTGAAAGTTAAGCTTTGGAAGCCAATAAGCAAGGATTGTTACATAGTGCATATGTGTACATGATTGAAAGTAAATATCAACCATGAGTGACTAATATCTTGATGGAAAACTCGAAACTATGGAATACTAGGGAAAAATGCCTAGTTGGAAATACTAGCAATGTTCAAGTCTGTTGCAACAAATCATAATTAGAATAATACTTATTCACAAACTTGGTACAAAACACTCTAATTTTGATATACATATGTTTCAATTAGAATATATTCTTCGGGCTGCTTTGGTGAGGTCAGGGAGGGATGTGGTTGGTTTTAAGATACTAATTATGGGTTTTTCTGCAAATTGGTAGACAAGTGGGATGTTGGTGAGAAAAGGCAACAACTTACCTCACAATCGTTAGATGTAGATCTAATGGTCAGAAACGACGGATGGCAGACACCAGCATCACCAACTTAGTCTTGTGTAGGAGTACTAGCAAGATCCGTGCATTGCACGGAACATCAAGATGCATTTTTTATAAAACACTTGTTGTGATTGACCCTTGCAGGAGTAATCCCATGTGTAAAAACTAATGATATCTCGAGAAATATGAGATAAGGTGAAGAGGAGTGGGGTGTGGTGGTGGTTGGTGGTTGGACTGAGCGGAGGCATGGGGATTGACGACGCCGACAGCGGCCACCAGGACAGTTTGTTCCAGAGGCTTCCTTTCTTAATTGCTCAACAATGAGGTTTGTTGGAGATAGGGATGAACGAGGGAGAAGGCCTTGTCTGCAAATGTGGAGAGGGGTGCGGGTATCTTTTAGTTTAATTCCCATCCATCAGATATAGATCGAACGGTCTATATTGCAAGATGGCGCACGTACCATCATCACCACCTCAATTTTTTATAAGAGAAGAAATATAAGTATGGAGATACAAATGTATTATCGATACTTGCTTCCGTAAACTAGCATCTACATTCTATTCAATGCCTTGGCATGTGGGGCCTTAGCACAATGACTTCTCGACTGTGTAAAACAAAGATTTTCCCGTCGCCGACAAGGAGGGGGTGACGGCGACACACTTTTTGGCTTGCTCTAGTCCTAGTAGTCATACTAGGTGGTCTAAGCACGTGTAGATTTATTCTTTTTCACGTCTCGTGTTCGCCGTACTGCCACGACTGTTGATGAATAGACGGTAAGTTATTCACGAGAAACCCTTGATGAGCGTGTTTGCGAGAGAGAGAGAGAGAGAGAGTGTGTGTGTGTGTGTGCGTGTGTGATTGTTAGAGACTGAGGCAATGATAACAGATTCTTTGTGTCTATGTGTGTGGAGGATAGAGATAGACATGTACATGGGGCTTTGTGTTGTGTAACATGGAGACACATATACATAATTAGAGAGTGAGAGTGTGAGATACACATGCGGACATGGGGAGAGATGAGGATCCAGATAAATGGCTATCTGTGCATGTTTGTGTGTGTTTGCATGCATTTGTGTGTGAGAGGGAGAGAGTGTACGTGGAGTAGAGAGACCACTGATGATGTAAACCTAGTATAAGGGAAGGGGGAATGGCGTGACATGTGTAGTAGCGGGATAGCACGGGTGCGGGCTGGGGGAGCAGACTATTTGGAAGACACATCGAGTGTGTGTGTGGGAGAGGGGTGTGAGAGCAAGAGAAAGAGAGAGCTAGCGACGGAGAGAGAGAGAGAGGAAGAGAGGGGCGAGAGGGGTCGTTTGTGTCCATAAATGGCGTATAGATAGGGAGACAATGTTGATGTTGTTCGAAATTGGCCTATGAACGGAGACGCAAGGGAAGCGAGTCATCGTGTGTGTGATAGGGACTTCATGAGAGATCTAGAATAGATGATGTAGAGAACAATGTGTGAAATCGAGAACGATTATACATTAGGGAGCTATGCAAAGAGTCACGACATATATGTATGCAGGGAAGGAGCTGGGGCGGGTCTGCATGTGGGAGAGATAGAAAGAGGAGAGTGGTGCACAAGGAGACAAAGTGTGATTGTTTGCAGTGGGGGTGGTGTGTGAGGTGAGTGCGCGAGAACCACATAACTAGGGAGATAGACGTTGGGGGGCGACGTTTTGTGTGTATGGGAAATATACACTCTACATAGTGCGTGTGCTTGGGTAAGAGAGATAGCGGGAGACCTAGAGAGTGAGGGAAGAGATGTGTGCATGCCCGAGAGACAAAGTGATAGAGACCTATGTTGGGGTCCAGACTTTACAAGAGAGAGGGTTGTTAATGTGCTCGTGTGTTGGTGTTTGGGGGAGAGAACGACTTCTCTATGTGTGTGTGTGTGTGTGTGTGTGGTGGTGGTGGGGGGGGGGTTGACTTCAGATAAAGAGTGAGGTGTCTATATTTGAGGGACTTTAGCGTAATTGAGATATTATGCACACATGGTTGATCCATTTGTTTCATAGTTTGTACTATGAGATAATGATACTTTTGAACATGCGTGATATACCTTGATGTGCCAGAATTACAAACCTAAGATTGTAATTTTGGAATTCGACTCCATCATTAGCTTTTGTAATTCATTTAAACGGAGGTACATTTTTTAAGCCGGGATTTCGTGATTTCAAATTCATATATCAAACCTAGAGATATACACATACGGGCATGTTCAAACTTTATAATCATCCACTTTATTCATACACATACACATTTTTGCTTTTGTCATCATATTTAGGATAAACACATTTGGAATTTCATTTGAATTGGACCGTATGATGGTATTTGCTTGTAGTAGCTCAATGATCCATACTTGAATTGAATGGACAATCTAAGTTTCGAGTTGGAGACATTGATTTTGAAAACTTGCACATTTTTTTGCGTGCAAAACAAACAAATTGTCGGCCATGACATCATAGTCAGCCGTACGAGAGCAGAATACTTATAATTTTAGGCGCCAAAAGCTTTCAAACTTCCCGCTCACATCGAAATATCACGCGCCCGAAAGTTTGGCCCTGCGATATTCCTGTTTTACCCCTGCCACATGAACGGAAAAGGGCTGCTTTGGTAACTCCATTGTTTTCCCCTCTTTGCCCCCAACATTCTTCCCCAGAGCCCCTCCCCTTCCCCTCCCCGACCCCCCCAACCACGGCAAGCCGCCGAATCTAGTCCTCCGCCGCAGCGGTGGACCTCACACCCCACCGGATCTACCTTCCACACCTTGGAACCCCCAACTGCCAACTCACCACTTCATCAGAGCCGCTTCAGCGACTGGCTTGTCTACCGCTCCAGATCTCCTTGACCGCCATCATGGTCCACCGCACCGGATCTGCTTAACCGGCGCCCTCCACCATAGTGTAGGCCCTTCACTGACTCCCTCGTCCGCCCCTTCACTAGACCTTCATACAAGCCCTCGTCCGACGCAATGGATCCGCCTCATCGAAAGCACTATACAACGCGCCCACTGAAGCCTTCGTCCACTGCACCGGACCCGCTCCACGGACGCCATATTCAACTCCACCGGCCCTGCTTTACCGACGCCGCAGCCTCATCAGGTTATTTCGATTTGTACTCCTTTGGTTTTTCTCTTTATTGTGCAACTATTCACTTACCACAGATGAGCTTTCTTGTATGTCGACAGGCGCCACAACTGTAGCACCGGAGCAGCTTCAGCGACGGGGACAGCCGGCCCAAACTCAACCGCAACACGAGCACCATCGACGATCCTTAGCTATCAAGTATGACAACGATACCCATACGCCGCCGAGAATCAGGTACTATTATCCAACGGCCGGCGCCTACGTTCACTTTCCTAGCATAAGCACCGCACCTTTGAATTTCTTCAGGGCATCATTCAGTTTTTCATGAGGCGCGTTATTCTGCTTGCACCTGTACGGCCATACTTCTGGCAGTGAACATGTTACATGTGTTAAATTACATACCAGTGCACATATAGTTAATATGCTTTAGTTTTGTTCTGATGCCACCTGTTGGTTCCATCAGACTGCTTAATGTTCTCTATGCTTAATTACACATCAACAAACTAGCATGTGGTTCCGCTGCTTTTTGCTCGGTTTACCCTACATTTTCTGATGCTAGCTATTACATCACTACTCTGAGCCTCTATTCATTACTTGGTTGCGTGTTCTTGATCTTCCCAAGTTGCATGACTAATTTGATGCTTATATTAATTATGGAGCTGCCAACCCCATCAAGCAAAATATTTGTTCTTTTGGTGCTGGCACCTCGAACAAGCATAAAAATAGAGGGAAGCAGATATATTTTCGTGTATGCACACACCCTTCTTTCATTAGTTTATATGAACCATTGATGATCAATTCAGACTAGTGCATGCGATTAAAATTAATTTTACCTAAATAGATGGTACAGAATAAACTACAACAACTAGATTTGCAACCACGGGATGCTGACGATATCTTCAAAGAACATTGCAACAGCAGCTAGGCTTCACAGCAACATATGGTAAGCCAGTGTGTTTTAGTACATGTTAAATGTAATGCGAGTGGGCTGCTTTCTAGGCTTGTGCCCTCAACGTGTAATCCTACCGAATTACAAATAGTTCAGCTGTCTGCTTTGCTGTATTGCTTGATTCGAATGCTTGTTTGTTGTTACGTTATACCTGAGTTGGCCAATATGTCAGCAGTGTCTGTTGTACTATCATAAAGAAATGCATGCCTATTTCATTTGAGTCCTTAACTTTTCCACTCAACTTCATCACAAGACTGTCTTCGTAGTTTATATGAGGCCACACTGTTAAGTGCTTTCTCAGATTATTTCAACTGCTTAGATGCCTTGGCAACTTAAATATAGCGGTTGTACACTCCCTTTCAACTTTCATCTTACCATTTTAATTTCTTTTTGGCTGATGCTGTTTTGAACCATTTAAATATAGTTTGCCATGCTCGGCAATAATTCGTCCGTCATTTACCATGTAAGCTTACTGCCTGGATAATACGATAACTATCTCTTACTTATGTCCAGCGGAAACCTTTCAGGAAGCCGTTCAAACTAGGACGCAATGTACAACCCCAGAATCTATTTGTGGAAGCAGTGCGCCATCTATGTTACCAGATGGTAGCAGTTTAGAGGCAACACCGCCGAAGAGCAGTCTGAGCATAGATATTATAGTGCTTGAGGCTCTACTAGATGCAGAAAGAGATGGTGTGGCTGCCATGAATGAGGTAATCTTTATCTTGAGGCTGAAAATTACGGAATTAGCGGCACGCATTATGCAAGCAACCCAAGAATTGGAGGAAGTAAGAATGTTGCATTTGAAGACGGAGGAGGTCCTGCTGTTTCTGCTATTTGAAGCCCAAGGTAATCACGGTTCTTCTTTAGATACCAGTTGAAATTGTCATTAGATTATTGTACTTGCATGTTGTGTCATGTCTCTGAATGGATTATGTTGCAAGACCCCCTATGTTATCCAGAATTCCATGTTGTCCATGTGTTGTAATGATCTGAATTTTTTAGGCGAGGTAATCCTCAGTACTTGTATGATTGACATAAGGTGAACTATTTTTCGTGTGAGCATATTGTATTGGATGAAATAACTGTTTGAATCAGAGTGTATCCAACCTATGGAATTCGAAGATCACGGCATTTCTAAATCATAATCATATATAAAGGTGGAATAAATCTTTGTTGTGGTTTTGAAGAAATAAATAACAAAATGTATAATTATTTGTGGATATTTGTAATCGAATAAAAACTTGATTTGAATTTAGTTTGCCAGGTCCGAGGGCAAACGTGAATGCTAATTCTCCCAAGTTTTGAACGAAGCGGCTAAACACCCACTATAATTTGTGGGCTGCCCGAAGCAAGTGTTTGCAAGATGGAAATTACTGTCTAACCCTGACACTTGACATCCTTATCGACCAGATTTACACTACTGTCGATAGGGGTAGACTAGTAACTTCAATCAGATGTGACACGACGGCCTCTGAGCCCATTCAGACACGGTGGGCGCCAAACATGGGCAGCAAAACACATTTGGTTCAAGCTCGTCCAAAAGACATGTGTCTCTTCCTCCATGTCCCCATTCATACACGGTGGGCGGCAAAACAAACTCTCCTCATCCGAAATCGATGTAGGCTAATATTTTAAATAGGGGCAGATGTGTAACTTCCATCAGACGTGACACAACCACCCTACCTGTCAGCCCCGTTCATACACCATGGGCGCCAACCGTGGGCGGCAAAACACCCTCTCCTCACCCGAAATAGTTATCGGCAAATATTTGGGAGATGTGAGATTACCGTCCTATCCCCAACCGACGCGATGTCTGAAATTTTAAACGGGGGATAAGTTCGTAACTTTCCCCCATTTCAAAGAAGTGCGTCCCAAAGTTTGAGATCGCCCCCTCCCCTCCATTTCCCCATTTATACACCGTCGGTGGCACGGCAACCTCCGCACTGCGGCCAGCCTCCTCCGTCCGCCACCCCATCCTCCACCTTGCCGGAGCCACTACCCCTACCCCGTCGTCCACTGCAAGAGATGGACGTCTCTCATCCACGGCGCTGGACCAGGATCCTTTGATCGCCTCCTCTCGCTTCATCGGCGCCGTCGTCCACCTTTCCGTTGCCGCTCCCACGACCGCCTCGTCCACGGCAACAGGATATATCCCCCGACCCGGCCGTCTGCCGTCTAAAGTCTTCTTCCCTGCCGCCGACAGCCATCGGACCTGCAACACCCTCAACGTATCAGCATAGGCCTACACGGCGTCGCAAGAGAGGTGGTACTCTTCCATATGTGCTTAAGTTATTGATCTCACCCGGAAAATAGATCGTAATTTGTTTACTGTACTTTTCTTGTCCGTACCAAATCGTAGTGGCTAGTTGAAAGCAAACATTGGTTGTGAAGTAGCTTTGTCCGGTTTGCACCTTCATATCCGCCATGGCACGGGCACTATACTCGTAAAGCTTATGGTTTCCCCCCTTTATATTCACTACCATCATCGTAGGTGCTTCGTGTCGTGCTAGCACTGCTCCTCAAGACCTCAACCCAAAGCTTACGTGTTCAAATACAAATCTGATATGATGCTCATATCACTAAAATAGAGAACGTTTAATTGGTCACCTAATGTTCCTATATTCGTTTCGAAAAGCATGTGCGCCACCCACTGGTCCAGCTAGTTCCACTTTCCTGATTTTTCTCTTGATGCTTAGGGTTTTCCCCTTTTATCTACTCTACTATGATCTCCGTAGGTGCTTTCTGTCGTACTAGCATTACTCCACCCTTCAAGCTAAACAACACAACACTCAGAATTCGAAATCTTAGTTGTTCAAATAGGATTGTGATATGATACTGATATTAGTTAACCGACACATTTAATTGGTTAGCTAAAGGTCCCACTTGAGTTTCCAAATGCATGTCGCGACATATAGAGAGACAGCATAATTGCATTTCTTTGTCACTTGTTGACCGTACTTTCTTGTCCATACCAAATCTTAGTTGTTATTTCAAAGCAAACATCAGTTGCTAACTACCCTTTGCGCAGTTTGCAGCTTCAAATCTGCCATCCCACTGCCACGGTCAACATTGTACTGATCATGCTTATGTTTTCCCCATTTTATGATGACCACAATCAGCCTACGTGGTTCGTGTTGTAATAGCACTGCTCCACCCATCGAGCTAAACAAGCTTAGTTCTACAAATTCATATCTGATATTATTGCTGATATTGGTAAAACTGAGAGATGTTTAATTGGTTAGCTAAATGTTCCTACTTTAGTTTCGAAATGCATGTGAGCCACATATGGAGAGACCGGAAAGAATAGTATTTCTCTATGCGCTCTGGTTCATCATGGGTGGCCAACCGACATTGTATTGAAACACTTGCAATATCTTCAATCTGCTTGCTCTTCTGCTCTTCTTTAAGATGATACTCTTCTCTTGCGGTCGACTGGTCAGGTCGAGTTGTTCTCCCTTAGTATATTTTGAATCTGTCAGGTCAGGTCGACTTGTTCTTCTTTACTATATGTTGAAGCTATTATCTGCAAAGTGTCATCACTTCTGGAGCTCTCATATTTTGAGTAGTATGCCACATTATATTAATGCACACAACAATTTACAGCATGCATGGCATCTTTTAAAAGAATTACAGAGATAGCACAAAGGGGTTTACAGGGAGGCAGTATTGGATTAGAATCACTTCTGCATTACAAAGAAAATCTCATTTGTTTTTATGTTTTCATGCATGTCAGATATTGAACATTATCAAAATGAATATGAGAATGGGCGCACGAGAGGAATACTGCGGAACGATCCACTGGCTAACAAACTTGGCATGGTGGAGGATGGCCTATCTTATTCACCCATCAAGGTGCTTGCTCTAACTTTGCAAAGTTGTATTGGTCGCACATATTTTTCATCTGACCTCTTGCATTTCTTTTACTTTGTTACACCATCTGCTTAGTTTAAGCATCATATATGAGTATATGCCATAACTATCCATTTTCTGTACCTATTCCATGTGTCGTCACACTATGTTTTTCCAGTCAAATGTTGTTCTTTCATGATAGATGTCCAAAAGGAAGAGGGTGAGTGCAGATCCCAAGGAGTACAAACTAGGTATTTGGAAAAGGTAGTGGTACCTGTTAAATCAGATAGATCAGCAGCCACAGAAAACACAGGCCCAACTGTACCACACTTTATGTTGGGGAACGTTGCAGAAAATAAATTTTTTCTACGCTTCACCAAGATCAATCTATGGAGTCATCTAGCAACGAGAGAGAGGAGTGCATCTACATACCCTTGTAGATCACGCGCGGAAGCGTTCAAGAGAACGGGGTTGAGGGAGTCGTACTCGTCGTGATCCAAATCACCAAAGATCCTAGTGCCGAACGGACGGCACCTCCGCGTTCAACACACATACGGTTGGGGAAGACGTCTCCTCCTTCTTGATACAGCAAGGGGGAGGGAGAGGTTGATGGAGATCCAGCAGCACGATGGCGTGGTGGTGGAAGAAGCGGCGATCTCGGCAGGGCTTCGCCAAGCTCTACGAGAGGGAGAGGTGTTGCGGAGGGAGAGGGAGGCGACAGGAGCAGGGGTGCGCAGCCCTCCCTCTCCCCCTCTTTATATAGGGGCCCTGGGGGTGCACCGGCCCCCTAGAGATCCCATCTCAAGGGGGGCGGCGGCCAAGGGGGGGACTTGCCCCCCAAGTCAAGTGGGGCGCCCCCACCCCTAGGGTTTCCAACCCTAGGCGCAGGGGAGGCCCAAGGGGGGCGCACCAGCCCACCAGGGGCTGGTTCCCTTCCCCACTTCAGCCCATGGGGCCCTCCGGGATAGGTGGCCCCACCCGGTGGAACCCCGAGACCCTTCCGGTGGTCCTGGTACACTACCGGTGACCCCCGAAACTTTCCCGATGGCCGACACTGGACTTCCTATATATAATTCTTCACCTCCGGACCATTCAGGAACTCCTCGTGACATCCGGGATCTCATTCGGGACTCCGAACAACTTTCGGGTTACCGCATACTAATATCTCTTCAACTCTAGCATCACCAAACCTTAAGTGTATAGACCCTACGGGTTCGGGAGACATGTAGACATGACCGAGACGACTCTTCGGCCAATAACCAACAGCGGGATCTGGATACCCATGTTGGCTCCCACATGTTCCACGATGATCTCATTGAATGAAGCACGATGTCGAGGATTCAAGTAATCTCGTATTCAATTCCCTTTGTCAATCGGTATGTTACTTGCCCGAGATTCTATCATCGGTATCCCAATACCTCGTTCAATATCGTTACCGGCAAGTCACTTTACTCGTACCGTAATAAATGACCTCGTGACCAACCAGTTAGTCACTTTGAGCTCATTATGATGATGCATTACCGAGTGGGCCCAAAGACACCTCTTCGTCATACGGAGTGACAATCCCAGTCTCGATCCGTGTCAACCCAACAGACACTTTCGGAGATACCTGTAGTATACCTTCATAGTCACCCAGTTACGTTGTGACGTTTGGTACACCCAAAGCACTCCTACGGCATCCGGGAGTTACATGATCTCATCGTCTAAGGAAATGATACTTGACATTGGAAAAGCTCTAGCAAACGAACTACACGATCTTGTGATATGCTTAGGATTGGGTCTTGTCCATCACATCATTCTCCCAATGATGTGATCCCGTTATCAATGACATCCAATGTCCATGGTCAGGAAACCGTGACCATCTATTGATAAACGAGCTAGTCTACTAGAGGCTCACTAGGGACATGTTGTGGTCTATGTATTCACACATGTATTATGATTTCCGGATAACACAATTATAGCATGAATAATATACAATTATCATGAATGAGGAAATATAATAATAACCATTTTATTATTGCCTCTAGGGCATATTTCCAATAGTATCCCACTTGCACTAGAGTCAATAATCTAGTTACATTGTGATGAATCGAACACCCATAGAGTTCTGTTGTTGATCATGTTTTGCTCGCAGAAGAGGTTTAGTCAACGGATCTGCGACATTCAGATCCGTATGCACTTTGCAAATATCTATGTCTCCATCTTGAACATTTTCACGAATGGAGTTGAAGCGACGCTTGATGTGCCTGGTCTTCTTGTGAAACCTGGGCTCCTTGGCAAGGGCAATAGCTCCAGTGTTGTCACAGAAGAGGGTGATTGGCCCCGACGCATTGGGTATGACTCCTAGGTCGGTGATGAACTCCTTCATCCAGATTGCTTCATGCGCTGCCCCCGAGGCTGCCATGTACTCCGCTTCACATGTAGATCCCACCACGACGCTTTGCTTGCAACTGCACCAGCTTACTGCACCACCACTCAAAATATACACGTATCCGGTTTGTGACTTAGAGTCATCCAGATCTGTGTCAAAGCTAGCGTCGACGTAACCCTTTACGATGAGCTCTTCGTCACCTCCATATACGAGAAACATATCCTTAGTCCTTTTCAGGTACTTCAGGATATTCTTGACCACTGTCCAGTGTTCCATGTCGGGATTACTTTGGTACCTTCCTACCAAACTTACGGCATGGTTTACATCAGGTCTGGTACACAGCATGTCATACATGATAGACCCTATGGCTGAGACATAGGGGACGACACTCATCTTTTCTCTATCTTCTTCCGTGGTCGGACATTGAGCCGAGCTCAATTTCACACCTTGCAACACAGGCAAGAACCCCTTCTTGGACTGATCCATATTGAACTTCTTCAATATCTTATCAAGGTATGTGCTTTGTGAAAGACCTATGAGGCGTCTCTATCTATCTCTATAGATCTTGATGCCTAATATGTAAGCAGCTTCTCCAAGGTCCTTCATTGAAAAACACTTATTCAAGTAGGCCTTAATGATGTCCAAAAGTTCTATATCATTTCCCATCAAAAGTATGTCATCCACATATAATATGAGAAATGCTACAGAGCTCCCACTCACTTTCTTGTAAACGCGGGCTTCTCCATAAGTCTGCATAAACCCAAACGCTTTGATCATTTCATTAAAGCTAATGTTCCAACTCCAAGATGCTTGCAACAGCCCATAGATGGAGCGCTGGAGCTTGCATACCTTGTTAGCATTCTTAGGATCGACAAAACCTTCCGGCTGCATCATATACAGTTCTTCCTTAAGATGGCCATTAAGGAATGCCATTTTGACGTCCATTTGCCATATCTCATAATCATAGTATGCGGCAATTGCTAACATGATTCGGATGGACTTCAGCTTCGCTACAGGAGAGAAAGTCTCATAGTAGTCAACCCCTTGAACTTGTCGATAACCCTTAGCGACAAGTCGAGCTTTATAGATGGTAACATTACCATCCACGTCCGTCTTCTTCTTAAAGATCCATTTGTTTTCTATTGCTCGCCGATCATCGGGCAAGTCTGTCGAAGTCCACACTTTGTTTTCATACATGGATCCTATCTCGGATTGCATGGCTTCAAGCCATTTGTTGGAATCTGGGCCTGCCATTGCTTCTTCATAGTTCGAAGGTTCACCGTTGTCTAACAACATGATTTCTAGGACAGGGTTGCCATACCACTCTAGTGTGGAACGTGTCCTCGTGGACCTACGAAGTTCAGTAGTAACTTAATCCGAAGTACCTTGATCATCATCATTAGCTTCCTCTCTAGTCAGTGCAGGCACCACAGGAACATCTTCCTGAGCTACGCTACTTTTCGGTTCAAGAGGTAGTACTTCATCAAGTTCCACTTTCCTCCCACTTACTTCTTTCGAGAGAAACTCTTTCTCCAGAAAGGACCCGTTCTTGGCAACAAAGATCTTGCCTTTGGATCTAAGGTAGAAGGTGTCGGTGTCAAAACTGGCGGATCTCGGGTAGGGGGTCCCGAACTGTGCGTCTAGGCGGATGGTAACAGGAGACAAGGGACACCATGTTTTACCCAGGTTCGGGCCCTCTTGATGGAGGTAAAACCCTATGTCCTGCTTGATTAATATTGATGATGTGGGTATTACAAGAGTAGATCTACCACGAGATCAAGCAGGATAAACCCTAGAAGCTAGCCTATGGTATGATTGTTGTTCTGTCCTACGGACTAAAACCATCCGGTTTATATAGACACCGGAGAGGGCTAGGGTTACACAGAGTCGGTTACAATGGTAGGAGATCTACATATCCGTATCGCCAAGCTTGCCTTCCACGCCAAGGAAAGTCCCATCCGGACACGGGACGGAGTCTTCAATCTTGTATCTTCATAGTCTTGGAGTCCGGCCGATGATGATAGTTCGGCTATCCGGACACCCCCTAGTCCAGGACTCCCTCAGTAGCCCCTGAACCAGGCTTCAATGACGACGAGTCCGGCGTGCATATTGTCTTCGGCATTGCAAGGCGGGTTCTTCCTCTGAATAATTTATAGAAGATTGTGAACACCAGGATAGTGTCCGGCTCTGCAAAATAAATTCCACATTCCACTGTAGAGAGAATAATATTTACACAAGTTCAATCTGCTGACGTATTTCGCGGCATGACGTCACACCACAACCAAGCCTTTACTTGAATCGTTTTTGTTATACCACCTCAGCGCGTTTAGAGAAGCAGTTTCCTTGGCACGTCTTATCGAAGCAGAGATCGTGTTCCCCTTATTCCGGGATTCTCATCAATACGGACGTGGGTAACCCAACCGCGCCATTGATTGCGGCGCTTGGGAGAAAAGCGAGTTTTACCAGGCCGGTTGGGACGCATAGTTTCGTCTGCCCATATATAAGGGGATAAGGATCCACCTTTTTACCCGCGCCTTCTTCCTCCTTTGCTTATCCATCACCGCGCACTCGAGCTCCAGCGCCCAAGTCCGCACATCTCACCTCAACCTTCTCCAACTATGTCCGGAGCGGGAGGCAAGTGGATAGCCTCCTCCGTTATGGAGGGGCACATCAAGAAGCTGCGCAGCGCCAGATATCTATCCAGCGACATCGCGCACCGGCTCCCCGACGAGGGGCAGCTCATCCCCACCCCCGGGCCCCATGAGATGGTGGTATTCCTTCCCCATTTCCTCTACGGACTGGGCTTCCCACTTCACCCCTTTGTCCGGGGGCTCATGTTCTACTACGGCCTGGATTTCCATGATCTGGCCCCGAATTTCATCCTCAACATCTCGGTGTTTATCGTCATGTGTGAGGCCTTCCTCTGCATCCAGCCCCACTTCGGCTTGTGGCTCAAGACCTTCAATGTCAAGCCGAAGGTTGTGAAGGGCAGCCAAGCGGAGTGCGGAGGCGCCATGGTGGGCAAGATGCCCAACGTTACTTGGCTCGAGGGTGCCTTCGTGGAAACCATCAAGAGGTGGCAATCAGGGTGGTTCTACATCACCGAGCCGCGTGACCCTGAATGGGCAGTGGCCCCCGAATTCAGATCTGGCATCCCCACACAGCTCACCTCTTGGAAAGAGAGTGGCCTGACCTGGGGCGATTCGGAGGAGCTGACCGGACTCCAAGCCTGCGTCCAAAAGCTAGTGAACAAGAAGCTCAAGCTTGTCAATGTAGTCCAGGTCATGCTCATCCGCCGGATTCTCCCGTGCCAACAACGGGCCTTCAATTTGTGGGAGTTTGATCCGACCCAGCACCGAACCTTGAGCAGGCTCTTCGACACTAAGTACGAAGATGCCTGGAAGGTGCTGTTTAAGGGCGCCGAGGCTCCTGCATCCGCTACCAAAGATCGCGGATTCAGCTCGCAGCGCCAGGCTAGCGAGGTAAGCGATTCTACCTTTACGGGACACTTGTTTTCCATAGTTTGACTCTATGCGGGATCTAAACTCCCTCTCCTTTGACAGGACTGGCTGAAGAAGGCCGAGCGGACAAACTGTCCGGCCCCTTTGCCAGAAGACCCAGCGGACGCCCGCTTAACGTGGCTGCTGGTTCCGGCACCCCACGTGGTGCCAGAGAAGAAGGCCAAGAAGAAGGCCACGGGCACTCAAAAGTGTTCCCGTTTTCAGGTGTCATCGGACTCATCGTCCGATGACTCCGAGGCGGACTCCTCCCACGAGGACGAGGAGGAGAAGAAAGAGGCCTCTCCCCCAGCGGGGGGAGGGAAGAAAAGGAAGGCCTCCCCATTGAGGGAGGCCGAAGGGTCCAAGAAGGGAAGGACTCTTCCCCCGGACTATTCCGCCAACGCCGATGACGATGACGAGGATTGGCCTTCAAGGGCCAAGCCCCTGGCGAGATTGTAAGTATCCGGACTTCCGAATAACTTCATGATTTTTCTTTTCGCCACACGGTGTCTTTCTAATGCCGCATACAACCCTGCAGTCCGCCCAAGGACGATCTTCCTGCTTCGTCGAGCGGGTCCTTGGGTACGTCGGATGCGAATAGTACTTCACTTCCAACCGCCTCCACCCCTCGTGGCGCCCATGATGCCGAGGTGGGATCCCAGAGAGGGACCCACCCGGAGGAGGAGGCCCCGGAGGTGCCACAGGGCTACCTCCCGGACTTCGTACCGGACTCCGCACCGGAACCTGCAGTGGTTCCGGAGTCCGGCGGGCGGCCCCTTCGTAAGAAGGGCAAGACCGTGACGCCAGCGGCCTCCGTCCAACAGGAGGCGCATGGTGACACATCCTGACTGGGCTCGTTTTGGTTCTTTTTTCGCAGGGACAGCTTCAGGAAGGACTCCAAGATCAAGCATGTCTCCATGGTAAGCATCTCAGTTCCCTTTGCTCCCACTCCTGTCTCCTTGTTCTTATTCAAACTGGTGTTGTGATAGTTTTCCTTTCAAATCATGTGTTCTGATTTGTGTTGAAATCACAGGTTGGCAAGGGCGGTGGTGAGAAGTGGAAGTATCTTGAGTGATGTTGTAAGTTACCCGCTCCCCAATCCCCTCTCAGTTACTGCTCTATTCAGTGTTGGTCTCTTTCGCCTGATCTCAGTGTTTGCTCGATGATGCGATGAAATTTTGGCGGACTGTGAGTTGGTTTCCATGTTTCTGTGTAGCTGCACCATGTCATTTGGGTATTGTTTTACCCAGTTGGTCAGTGATATTTAGAATTTAGTCGCTATGTAATTGTTGATCTACTTCCTATTCTCAATGGTTGTTCAAATTTATGGTTTGCTGTGTTCAAATGTCTGTAGCCTTGTAGCCTTGTTAGAATCTGTATAGTCTGTGCTCATTGATTCAAACTGCTGCTCGAATTTGTTTCCAAATCTACCATTCCATTTCGCATGATTTGTTCAACTATTCTTCTTTTGTTAATACTTATCCTAGAATCTATTGCCTTGCACCACATTAACATCTCCTCTGTTTGAATGAATTGCAGGAGAAGGCTCCCTAATTGCCAAGGCCAAGTACACCAAGAAGATCGACACCTACAACAACCCAATGGTATAACATTCACGTCAAACACCTTCATCAGAATCGTAGCCATGTGATATTAACACAACATTGTGGTATTGATCCATGTTCTTTCGTGCCCATCCCTATTTTCATTTCAGGAAGGAGAGGCATCCGACGACTCTGACAAGTCCCAGTCTGAGGTGAGCGACGAGGACGACGAAAGCAATGTGAGACCATCCTGATCCATCCGCCAACTTTTTCCCCATGATCCCCTAACTGCTCAACATGTTATGTTCTGAATATCTGAAAACTTTTTGTGTGTAGGGGGACTTGTGATGCGGCACGCAAAGCAGCAGCAGGGGGAGGGGGTCTCTGAAATGTTGCTGCTTTCGCTCATTTCTAGTGTCACCGATTGATGATGGATGGTTGCTGTTAGTTTAGCTCCTTAGTAGTACCTCCTAGTCTTTTAGGCGGCTGCTGCTGGTACCTATAGTCTGTTCACCGATTGATGATGGATTGTTGAATGTACGTACTGTTGTACTTGTGGCTGTTTAAGGAATACTTTCGCATTGAAACAAATAAAATGGTCTTGATACATGCTTGTTTGAAATACTTGTATCTCACTGTCGCTGTAACAACGCTCGTCAAGTTTGTGAATGTTTGCTATGGAGGCCCAAAATTTAAATGGACTACAAAAAGTTTGAGGCCCAAAAAATAAATGAATCGTATAAGGCCGCGTCCTATAAAACAAAAAGGCTGAATTCTTGGGCTCAGCCCATGTAGTTGACACAAATTGCTTGAAAAAATATATAATAAATGGGCTCGGCCCACAAAGACGGTTGAACTGGACCGGGCTGAATCTTGCCAGTGACCTTTCCAATTGGTCGCAATTTTGCCACGTCGGATCCGACGTGGCCTGGGCAGACAACCAGTGACCAAAACAAAAGATCATGGGTTCAATGACCTTCTGTTTTGGTCGTAAACGTCTACGACCTTCTCACAGAGAAGGTCGTTAATTTCAGTTTACGACCGCCAGCTTTTGACCTTCTGTTTTTGGTCACAAAAAGGTCGCAAATGAAAAACAATGACCTTTCCGTGACCAATAGTCAAGGTCACAAGTTGACATATTTTTTGTAGTGTACGTTTTCTTATCCCTTGTTTTAGGGTTTGAGTTTGGACTATGATGCTTGTCCTTTTTGTTCTCGATTGAATGACTATTTTAACAATCTGTTGCTTCATTCGATTATTATATCTATTGCATATATATTTTGTCTACTATTTGGATTAAACTTAATAAAAAGTTTGCTCAAATGTTTGACATTCCAAAAACCTGATATGTGCAGGCAATTTAGTCCAATTGCTTTGGCAGCCACTGCCAAGTCTGCTTCGTTTGAGAGTGTGAACTATAGGAGGTGGTGTGTGAGGACAATTATATGGCATACCACTATCAACTATTTACACGTCTCTAGGAGCGAACTAGAGGGAGATCTTACTTCTGAACAAGAGCAAACTTTCCAGGCTATAGACCCTCTTATGAGGTGCTACTTTGAGTGTTTTTGGCGACAAGATTGTCGATTCCTTCATGACCATCCTTTTTTTATTTTTTTCGAAAAGGAGGATGACCCCAGCCTCTGCATCAGGGCAATGCATGCAATCATTTAATTACGAAAAACTCTTAACTTCAACCGGATGAAATTTCGCTCGCTTAAACCGTGCGCTACGAGCGACACGCGTCCTGATGGGGCTCGCCAACCTGCCTGGCCTTATCCCCTCATATCCAGCGAGAACCACTCATTCCACCTAGATCGACCCCTTTTACTCCCCGCATATCTCGCCATGGATTTGCTGTCAAAGCTTTGTCCTCCATGACATGCTTGCCCAAGCTCCAATCCTTGATGCCCACGTTCCCAACGTCGGCGCTCCGCGTGCAACCGATGTGATGCTGCAACCTTGCGGGCACGCTTGGCGCACTCCTGTGACAGAACACACAAGGGTAAGATGGCTGCTTGTTCGTGCTGCCAGCGATGTGATGTTTTGCTCGTCGACCTACCGGTGCCATGGTCATCAATGCTGCGACACAGCAACTCATCCAGGGCCGCGGTACTACGATGCAACCTCATTGTCTCGTGCGTGCTATGATGCAACCACTACAAGTCGCCAGCGTCGGAGCTGCAATGGAGCTTGATGGCGGCTTGCTACGTCTTGAGCTTGCGTGATAAGAGATAGACCCGGGGGCCATAGGTTTCACTAGTGGCTTCTCTCGAGATAGCATAAATATTACGTTGGGTGAAGAAATTACTGTCGAGCAATTGATACAAAAGCGAATAATTATGAGATTATCTAGGCATGATCATGTATATAGGCATCACGTCCGTGACAAGTAGATCGACTCCTGCCTGCATCTACTACTATTACTCCACACATGACCGCTATCCAGCATGCATCTAGAGTATTAAGTTCATAAGAATAGAGTAACGCATTAAGAAAGATGACATGATGTAGAGGGATAAACTCATGCAATATGATATAAACCCCATCTTTTTATCCTCGATGGCAACAATACAATACGTGCCTTGCTGCCCCTGCTGTCACTGGGAAAGGACACCGCAAGATTGAACCCAAAGCTAAGCATTTCTCACATTGCAAGAAAGATCAATCTAGTAGGCCAAACCAAACTGATAATTCAAAGAGACTTGCAAAGATAACTTAATCACACATAAAAGAATTCAGAGGAGATTCAAATATTTCTCATAGATAAACTTGTCATAAACCCACAATTCATCGATCTCGACAAACACACCGCAAAAAGAGTTACATCGAATAGATCTCCAAGAACATCGAGGAGAACATGGTATTAAGATCCAAAAAGAGAGAAGAAGCCATCTAGCTAATATCTATGGACCCGAAGGTCTATGGTAAACTACTCACAACTCATCGGAGGGGCTATGGTGTTGATGTAGAAGCCCTCCGTAGTCGATTCCCCCTCCGGTGGAGCGCCGACGAAGGCTCCAAGATGGGAACTTGCGGATACAGAAGGTTACGGTGGTGGAAATAGTTTTCGTGGTCGCCTTTGATGTTATCGGGGTACGTGGGTATATATAGGAGGAAGAAGTAGGTCGGTGGCCACCCGAGGGGCCCACGAGATAGGGCGGCGCACCCTCCACCCTCGTGGCCGCCTCGACTGCTTCTTGACTTGCAATCCAAGTCCTCTGGATCACCTTCGTTCCAAAAATCACGCTCCCGAAGGTTTCATTCCGTTTGGACTCCATTTGATATTCCTTTTCTTCAAAACACTGAAATAGGCAAAAAAACAGCAATACGGGCTGGGCCTCCGGTTAGTAGGTTAGCCCCAAAAATGATATAAATGTGAAAAGTAAAGCCCATAAACATCCAAAACAGGTAATATAATAGCATGGAACAATAAAAATTATAGATACATTGGAGACGTATCAAGCATCCCCAAGCTTAATTCCTGCTCGTCCTCGAGTAGGTAAATGATAAAAACAGAATTTTTGATGTGGAATGCTACCTAGCATATTTCTCAATGTAATTTTCTTTATTGTGGCACGAATGTTCAGATCCAAATGATTCAAAATAAAAGTTCATATTGCCATAAGAAATAGTAATACTTCAAGCTTACTAATCAAAGCAATCATGTCTTCTCAAAATAACATGGCTAAAGAAAGTTCATCCCTACAAAATCATATAGTCAGTGTTGGGAATATAGCTATTTGTGTAAACCGCCCAGTAGGGGCCGGGTTATGCAAAGAGATTCATCAGAGAGAAGCCCAAGGCCAAGCATGAAGATAGCGGTTCAAGAAAGGCTTAAGGCCCGCTAGCGACTTAAGGCCCGTCTTAGTAAACCAATGTAATAATATTACTTGTATCATAAGGTAGACTTAACTAGTCATCGAGCCGGACATTGTTTATAAGCCGGCCGGGACTCTGTAAACCGCAGGGCGTCCACCCGTGTATATAAGGGGACGACTCGCTGGCGGCTTAGGGCAAGAAACAACTCATCGAGAACCAGGCATAGCGTGTCTCGCTCCCTGGTCATCGAAACATCAATACCAACCCAACTAGACGTAGGCCTTACCTTCACCGTAAAGGGGCCGAACTAGTATAAATGCTCTCGTACCCTTTGTCCCGATTTAACCCCTTCAAGCTTCCTAGTTGCGATGGCTCCACAACTAAGTCCTTTCACGAGGACATCTGACGTGATAATTCCATGACAATTGGCGCCCATCGTGGGGCCAGCGCATGGTGGATTTGAGTTCTTGAAGGGCAACTTCGAAGGGCTCAAGGGATACGTGGTGGGCTGGATGACCAAGAGTCGTCGCGGAAAGATCTACATCGACGACGAAGGCTGGGGTCCCGACGCTGGCTCAATTGAGTACCGCTACCGGGTCCCCTTCGGCGAAATCCATGTCTTCATCGGCTGGATCGGTCAGTCGGGCCCTGAGCTGGACAACTGCACCGACCTCGTCGAGACGGCTCAGCGTGCAAGGAAGACCCGGACTCAACCTGTCTTGAGGCGTGCCTTCATGGGTTGTGTCCACGGAGAGGAATTTCCCGAAGGATCTGAAGATAGGGGTGAGACGGCGGTCCTCTCCGACGGTGACTCGTCCACCGGCTCAACAAATTCATTGTATCAAGTGCAAGACGGCACGCTCGGGGGCTGTTCTGATGGCAGCAGTATTCCGGACCCCTGTGAGCCGCCAAGATGGGCAGGTATCTTGATGGCTGGAACTCAGCCCGGTTCAAACTCTACAGCTGCGGCAGCGATCACATCCGGGTTAGGAGCAGCCAGGGCAGGCGGCCCCGTGCGCTCACCGGCTCAGGTGTTGATGGATCTCATGGACAAGCTTACGGCCCTATTAACCGCCACGGTTATTCCTGCAGACAAGCATGAGCATGACGCAGTGGTAGCACAGGTGCGTGAAGAGATAGCTCAGGCCAAGGAGGCCTTGGCAGCTGAGGATACTAGACTAGCTACCGAGCGGGCGGCTCTCGACGCCCGGGCACAGCGCTTGCAGTCAGAAGTTTACCAGCTCACAGAAGACTCAGTCTCGGTTACCTCCGAATTATGACCCTCGGGTTCTTTTCGCTACACCCGGAGCCAGCCCAAGTAACCTAGAGGCCAATCAGTGTATGACAGCCGGAACAGGAGGGCCGACTCAGCCTCGGGAGATTGCACCACCTCACGTGAGCATGCCACCATCGTGTTATGTACCGGTTCCACCGGGTCACTTTTCCAACCCCATGGAGAACTTAATTGCAGCTTCAGCGCGTTTGGCGGCTCTTCCTATGGAGGGTGATGACCCGGCGGCAGTAGAGACCTAGAGAGTCAGAGAGCTCCTCCAGACAGCTTTAGCTCAGCAGGAGACCTATTCTTACAGCTGGGACAGGATTCATTCAACTCCCCCGCCCTGGTTAGCACCACCTTGCCAGAACCAGAGCCCGAGTTACAACAGGCACATGGAGTCGGAAGCTTTGTCAAGCAACGCCCAACGCCGTAACCAGCCCGATGGCTATAACCTGGTGCAAGATCGAATACGTCAGGAAAACGAGCAGGCGGCTCAGGCGGCGGCTCAACAGATGGCACATCAGGATTTTCCAGAGTATCCCACATCTTCTGTTGAGGCGGGTGTCGCCACTAGAACCGGTGGTGTTCCTTGTCTGGTTCCGGCTTTACGTAATGTGCGGTTGCCCAAGGACTTCAAGGGACCTCGAAAGGTGCTGAATTACACGGTCGACTTGCAGCCCGGAGCATGGATTGAGAGTTATGAGATGGCCATGGAGCTGTTGGAAGTCAGTGACGCGACAATGGCTAAGTATTTCACCATGATGCTAGATGGAACGGCCCGGTCTTGGTTAAAGGGCCTGCCACCCAATTCCATTGGTTCATGGGGCGAGTTAAAGGCCCGGTTCATCCAGAACTTCAAGGACACCTGCAAGCAATCTATGTCGATTGTGGACCTGACGGATTGCAAGCAGGAGGAAGGTGAGTCCACCACCCACTGGGTACGCTAGGTCAAGGAGATCATTCATTCCTCTGACAAGATGGATGCCGGCTCTGCAGTCCTTATGTTGGAGAAAAATTGCTGCTTTGAGCCGCTGAGACAGAAGCTGGGGCACCTTAAACGTGACCTCACGGATATGGGTACGCTGATGGCGGCTTTAGTCAAATATGCCGATTCTGATAGTACCAAGGATCCCGTGTCTGACAATGAGAAGACAGGGAAGGGAAAAAGGAACGGCAATGGAAAGGGTCAGCAGCATAACCCAGGGAATCAAGGCGGCAATAAGCGTAAGGCGGATGGCAACCCGGAGTTTGTGGACAATGCCAACGCACGAGGTAACAACAAGAGATATAAGGGTAAGCCGCCTCGGTCCGGCGGGTCAGGCCCATCTCTTGAGCAGCTACTCAATGAGCCCTGCCCAAAGCACGGCACCCGGGAGCACCCCGCCACCCACCTATGGAAGGATTGTGCGATCATGAAGGCATTTAAAAATTACAACACCTTTGATGTCAGTCACGGATCTGGCGGCGGTTCAGGGGCTGGCGGCTTTCATGGCTCGGGCGGTGGCTCAAATTCCGGTTTTCAGGGGAATTCAGGTGGTAATAATCAGCAGCAGTCTGGTCAAGGAGGGCAGCAGCAGCAGCAGTTGGGTTACCAAAGCCATCCAAAGCAGTTGAGTGGTGGACAGTATCACGTGTTTACCACTAGCTTGTGCGAACGTGACCAAAAGATTCATAAGAGGGCCGTAAATTCTGTTGAGCTGGCAATTCCTCGTTATTTGAGGTGGTCAGAGCAGCCGATTATATGGAGTAGAGAGGATCACCCTCCGCGGGTCGATAATCCGGGTCAGTTAGCCTTGGTGGTGGCACCCCAGGTTGGTGGGTATAAGTTCACTAAGGTACTCATGGATGGCGGTAGCAGTATCAATATCCTCTACTATGAGACCTTTCAGCGCATGGGGTTGAATGGGAAGAATTTGAGAACATCCAACACTGTTTTCCATGGGGTGGTTCCGGGTAAATTGGCTTACCCAGTTGGCAAGATTGAGCTGGAGGTGGCCTTCGGAAACGAACATGATTCCAGGGCTGAGAAGTTAATGTTTGAGGTGGTCAAAATCAGGAGCCCATATCATGCTCTGTTTGGGCGGCTGGCTTACGCCAAGTTCATGGTCCGGCCGTGTTATGTTTATTTGCAGCTCAAGATGCCGGGTCACAAGGGCACCATCACTGTGCATGGAAGTCGGAAGGTGGCCCTCTGGAATGTGAAGAAGGTGACGCGGCTTATGCTGAGTCGGCCTGTGCGGCCGAAGAGCTCAAATTTTATCAAGACAATGTTGACCCGGCGGACATGACCTTCCTCAAGAAACCAACTACTAAGCATGACCCGGTGTTGAAGTTTAAATCGGCCATTGAGACAAAGCTTGTTGACTTTACTCTAGGGGATGCCTCTAAGCAGTTCAGTATCAGTGCCAATTTGGATCCGAAATAGGAAAGCGCGCTCATCGAGTTCATCCGTGAGAACCGGGACATCTTTGCATGGAAACCTTCTGACATGCCAGGTGTACCGAGGGAACTCGTTGAGCACACTCTCAATATCGATCCGAAGTTTAAGCCGGTCAGGCAGTTTCTCCGACGGTTCAACAAGGAGAGACGGAAGGCTATTGGGGAAGAGGTGGCCCGGCTCTTAGCGGCCGGGTTTATTGTGGAAGTTTTTCACCCAGAGTGGTTGGCTAACCCGGTGCTTGTCCTCAAGAAGAACGGCACTTGGCGGATGTGTGTGGATTACACGGATTTAAACAAAGCTTGTCCGGCTGATCCCTTTGCCCTCCCCCGTATTGATCAGATTATTGATGCTACGGCGGGTTGTGAACGTTTGAGTTTTTTGGATGCTTACTCAGGTTATCATCAGATCAAAATGGCAGTTAAGGACCAGGAGAAGACGGCTTTCATCACTCCGTTTGGAGCCTTCTGCTATGTATCTATGCCATTTGGACTCAAAAGTGCCCAGGCGACTTATCAGCGGTGTGTGTAGAACTGTTTGCACGATCAAATTGGGTGTAATGTTCATGCTTATGTGGATGACATTGTGGTAAAGTCCAGAGAAAAGGAAACCTTGATATCGGATTTGAAAGAGACCTTTGATAATCTCCGGGTCTACAAGATGATGCTTAACCCGGCCAAGTGTGTATTTGGTGTGCCTGCAGGCAAGCTTTTGGGTTTTCTGGTATCAAACAGAGGCATAGAAGCTAATCCGGAGAAGATTCAGGCAATTACCTCTCTGGCTAAACCGGCGTGCATCAATGATGTTCAGCTATTGGCGGGTCGCGTCGCCGCTCTAAGCCGGTTCATAAGCCGGTTAGGTGAGAAGGCCCTACCGCTGTATCAAATGATCAAGAAGGCAGACACTTTTGTCTGGAGCGATGCCGCTGATGCTGCTTTTGGGGACTTGAAAAGACAATTGTCTGAACCGCCGGTTCTTGCGGCTCCAATTGATAAAGAGCCTTTGTTGTTATATGTGGCTGCCAATTCACGAGCCGTCAGCGTGGCCATTGTGGTGGAGCGTTAGGAGGCTGGCAAGGAGTATCCGGTTTAGCGGCCGGTTTATTATGTCAGTGAGGTACTCATTGAGTCTAAGCAAAGGTATCCACATTGGCAGAAACTCGTTTATGGAGTGTTTATGGCCAACCGGAAGTTGAAGCAGTACTTTCAAAGTCATCCTATAACTGTGGTAAGTTCAGCCCCTTTGGGAGACATCATCCAGAATAGGGAGGTCACAGGACGAGTCACCAAGTGGGCTATTGAGCTTGGACCTCATGGTTTGAAGTACATGCCTCGGACTGCTATTAAGTCTCAGGTCTTGGTGGACTTTATCAATGATTGGACAGAGTTGCAGGCACCTGAGGAGAAGCCAGATAACACATATTGGACTATCCACTTTGACGGGTCCAGGCATCTAGAAGGCTCGGGGGCTGGAGTGGTCTTGACTTCCCCTCGAGGTGACAAATTTCGTTATGTACTCCGGCTTATGTTCCCATGTACTAACAATGCAGCTGAGTACGAGGCCTTACTTCATGGTCTTCGGATTGCCAAGGAGATGAGCTTAAGCCGGGTAAGGTGCCTGGGCGACTCAGATCTCGTCGCTCAGCAGGTGTCAGGCAAGTGGGATTCCAAGGATCCTCTCATGGCGGCTTATCTACGTGAAGTAGATGTTGTGGCTGGACATTTCAAGGGTTATCAAGTGGAGCACATTGACCGAAGGAAGAACAAGGCGGCTGATGCTTTAAGCCAGCTCGGATCTCAACGTAAGCCGGTGCCACCTAACACCTTTCTTAATGTTTTGCATAACCCTTCTGTCAAGGTGCCTACCGAGGAAGAACTAGCGGTGCCAGACCCGGAGGCACAACTGGTGGCGGCTCTTCATGTCATCCCGGATTGGACAGTGCCTTATTTGGCTTACATGACCCGGGGTGAGTTACCTGAGGATGAGACCTTGGCAAGGCAAATTGTCAGGCGTTCCAAGTCCATGACGATTGTTAATGGCGAGTTACACCATCTAAGTGTCACTGCAGCGTTTCAATGCTGTGTGTCGCCTACAGAAGGCCAAGAAATACTCCGTGAGATCCATGAAGGGGATTGTGGCCATCATGCCGGGTCAAAATCTCTCATAGCCAAAGCTTTCCGTCATGGTTTCTATTGGCTGACGGCTCATGCTGATGCGGAGGATTTGGTCAGAAAATGTGATGGTTATCAAAAGTTCTTGCGACGAGCTCATGTGTCGGCTCAAGAATTGCGGATGATCCCAATCACTTGGCCGTTTGCGGTCTGGGGGCTTGACATGGTTGGACCTTTCAAAAGGTCTAAGGATAAAAAGACTCATCTGCTGGTGGCAGTAGACAAGTTTACCAAGTGGGTTGAGGCAGAGCCGGTCAGTAAGTGTGACGCAGCCACGGCGGTTCAGTTCATAAAGAAGGTGATCTTTCGTTTTGGCTTTCCACATAGCATCATAACTGACAATGGCACTAATCTCTCTAAAGGTGCCATGAAAGAGTTCTGTCAAAGAGAATGTATCTGGCTTGACGTTTCGGCCGTTTCTCATCCCCAGTCCAATGGTCAGGCAGAAAGAGCTAATCAAGAGATCCTTAGAGGCATCAAGCCCCGGCTTTTAGTCCCTTTACAACGGACTCCGGGTTGTTGGGTAGAAGAGTTACCCTCCATGTTATGGAGCATCAACACTACGCCTAACAGATCTACGGGATACACACCTTTCTTCATGGTCTATGGAGCAGAGGCAGTCCTGCCAAGTGACATACGACATGACTCGCCCCATGTGGCGGCTTACGTTGAGGCAGATAACGAAAAGGCTCGACAGGAGGCACTTGACCTATTGGATGAGGAGCGAGACTTGGCAATAGCCCGCTCAGCGATTTACCAGTAGGACCTGCGCCGCTATCACAGCCGCCGGCTTAGGAGCCGAGCTTTTCAGGAAGGCGACTTGGTGCTCCGGCTCATTCAGGATCAATCTGACATGCACAAGTTATCTCCGCCTTGGGAAGGACCCTTTGTGGTCAGCAAGAATCTAAACAACGGGTCATACTACCTCATTGATGTTCGAGAGCACAAGGACTCACGTAAATCGAAGGAGGAGACTCGCCGGCCGTGGAATATTGCTCATCTGCGGCCTTACTATACTTAAAGCCTTCGGCTCTTAAGATGTATATACGTTTCCCGATGTACATATTATATAAAGCAATAAAGCAGGACCTCTGTCCTTTTTCCCATAAAGATTGTGTTTATGTCTTCTTTATCAGGTGATGGACACTACCAACAGGGACCGGATCATATTGAATCCGGATTTCCCTTTGGTCCGGCTTATGATCATATCTGAATCTAGCTGTGGTCACTTGGGGGCTTCCTGTTCAAACATAGGTCGTATTTGAACCAAAGAGAACATAGTTGTCGATACCCACTTGATCGGCATACTGCCAAACCTACTTGGGGGCTTCTTGATCATATTTGAATCACAGCTTAACCCCTTTGCGTCTGACGTGGATCGTATTCAAATCAGCGTCATTAAACAACTTTTATGGTCACTTGGGGGCTTCCTGTTCAAACATAGGTCGTATTCGAACCAAAGAGAACATAGCTGTCGATACCCACTTGATCGGCATCGCCAAAGCCACTGGGGGCTATATGATCGTATCCGAATCTTAGCTTAACCCCTTTGGAACGGTTCTCTGACCATATTCGAATCAGGAGCCTGTGAACATTGCTTTAAATATATTTGAACCTTCTTGAGGAGATGAATCTTGGCCCTTCCGGTTCAGTATTGACTACCCCAGGTCCTACAAGTGCCAGGTACATATGAACCAGGAAGGTTACCGAAGGGTTCGCAGGTATGCTATTGTGATTATAAGTAATCATAAATTGGTCTATACATGATGTTTTTTGTACTATGTTCCGGGTTATCAATACTTTATAAACCCCTGGAGCAGTAAAACGCCCAAGAAAGTTTTATTTGCTTTATGTGTAGAGTAAGGCAGGAAAATTTAACTTCAAGGGGACAAATGATCAACATAAGCTGGGAAATATAGGCTAATGGCGGCTTACGAAATCGTTAAGCGCCATAAACATGCACGAAGGCATGGCAAACATTGAGAAGTTTTTACAAGACTCCCAGAGTCTGAATAAGTGAAGCATAGTTTGGGAAAAAGGTAAGACACCTGGCAGCTCATTCTTTTGGCAGGCTTGATGGCTCCGGGTTATCCTTCTCCGCCTCTTCGTCGGTTGCTTTGTCCTGGAAGGTGGACGAGGCCCACTCAATGCTGCTTAAGGCTTCAAATTCAGCCTCATCATCTATTAAACCGGCCGGGTCCACTTCAGGGGCAAAGGTATGCTTACGCGTTGGAGGGATCAGGCTGATTTGATCATATGGAGCGTTTGGGATTCTCCGGTTCTCACTGTCATAAGCCGGTGCATACTTGCTAAGATATGTGTCGTTTCCAATAAGGGTCGCCACGGGACGTATGGCTTTGACACAGGCGTTGAAGTCATGGTCGTCAAAGGCAGTACCGTCCTCCTTCAGACTTGGGTATCCAAGGGCAAGGTCGGCCGGGTCTAGTTCTGGGAGCCATGCTTTAGCCCGACTCAATGCGGCTACGACTCCGGCTCTTGAGGACGCCCGCCTTAGATCTTGGATCCGCTGAGGAAGAAACGCGAGGCTCTTCAATACTTCTTGCAGAAGGCGGGTATGTGGAGTTGATAAAGCTACAACGGCCAAGGCACGTTATGACCCGGTGTACAGCTGCTCCACAAGGGTGTAAACCGCCTTGAGCTTGATCAGCATGTCTTGCTTGAGGTTGGTACTCCCGGGGCCTGTATGATCACAAGCATAACAATAAGCCTGAGATAATCATCACAATAAATCCTTGGAAGATTACAATGTTTAAGGTTTTGGGAAGGACTTACCGAAGATGGCTAAGACCATTTGGGATATCTGCCGCTTTAAGTCGGACAGTTCGGTTGATGCCTCTGCAAGAGATGCTTCTACCGTTTCGGCCCGAGTCATTAATGAAGCCCTCTCATCCACCCAAGCTTTTTTCTCCGATTCAAAATTTTTCTTCAATTTCTCTTGTTCAGAGATGCTGAATTCAAACTTGGAGTTTGCTTTTTGAGTTTCAAGCTCTTGAAGCTTCAGCTGGCTCTTTAGGTCAGCAATCTCCGATTCAAATTGACTTATGGTAGCCTGCATTGGCACGAAGTTATGGTAAGGATCATGATAAGGTAACAATCAAGTCCCAAACATTTTACAAGTAAAGATACTTGGCACTTGGGGGCTAATGTATGCTTAAAGAATTTTTTAACTTATTTGCCAAGTCATATATACTAAAGTCTCAAGCACTTTACAAGTAAAGATACTTGACACTTGGGGACTAATGTGTCAGTTCAAAGTTTCATGCTATCACCGGGTTAAATGTATTTCCTTTAAACCGGACATACTAACAATAAGTAGATTTCTAAGTCTATAGCATATTAATTCATAAGCAATAGACTTGGGGGCTGGTACAGTAAGTAAGGATCAGGAAAAAGCT
This sequence comes from Triticum aestivum, assembly GCF_018294505.1. Taxonomy (NCBI): domain Eukaryota; kingdom Viridiplantae; phylum Streptophyta; class Magnoliopsida; order Poales; family Poaceae; genus Triticum; species Triticum aestivum. The sequence continues at coordinate 48,112,274 of NC_057795.1, forward strand.
AAAGTTATACCTCAGATTTATGCTGTATTTGCTTCACCATGTCAATTTCCAGGTCACGGCTATTGTGCACTTGGTTCAGATAGCCCGAGACAATATCACCAATGCTTAGGTGAGTATAATAAGTGATGTCCTGTTTGGCTTTCTGATGTTGAGCAAACTCTTCCTTGGCAGTGCATTGAGCAAGAACAGTAGGCTGGCCCGGCGCAACATATTGGCTTTTCAGAAACTCAACTTCCGGATCAGTCGTCTTGGCCGGGCTAGGAATTTCCGGGTTATCAGAATTTTTGACAACGTCTTCTGCAGGCGGGTCAGAGGTTGACACTAGAATATCAAGAGCTGGTTCAGGCGGTGGCTGATGAGTGGAGCCGTTGGGAACGGATGAGTCAATTGCCGGTTCAGGGACCACCGGGTCTTGGGACGGCTTATTCTTTTTTGCCCTCTTGCTAGGCTTCACTTGCAGGCTGTCAATCAAAGTGGAAGGATGAGTATCAACATATAAGTATGGAAAGATTTACAGTAAGAAAGGTTGCATTACCCGGGAGCTGTTTTAAAAACCGGCATGTTTGATTGCATCGACTCGTCAGAAGACGGAGAAGCATCCTGATAATTGGAGTGAGATAAATTGAGAGGTTGGCAAATTAGACCTGCCAAAGGAAAATGCAGAATGTAAATCGGAGGTAACCTCGGTCCGACGCTTCCTGGTTACATCATGTAAGCCGGAGGAGAGTTCGGCGTCTTGAGTGGCCCGAGTTTGCGTCCGGTTCTCAAGCTATTGTTGCTTCAAAAGAAATTGAGGATCTTGGTAAGCTAGAGGATGTGAAAATCTTACTTTCCGGGTCACCCTTCGGAGTTTTTGTGATGGCAAAGGCTCTGAGTCGGAAGAGATTATAGTTACCTCTTCTTCAACTGCTTGACTGTTCCCCGTATCCTCCTGAAAGGATAGAATGTCAGTAAAATAGCAACAGGGGAGTTAATAAAATTAAAGAATTACCTCTTCATCATCCAAAGAAGTATCATCCAATTTGAGCAAGTCGGAAGCGCTGGGTTTCTTCTTCCTTGAGGTTCCCGTCTTGGCAGTTTTTCTTTCAGTTTTCTTGGCTGCCCTGGCTTGCTTGGCGGCCTGGTGGTCATGCTTGACCTTCCAGAAATTGTCATCGGCCTATGGAAAAAGATAAGGAATCATAAATACAAGAAGGCATAACATGTTAAAGAGTATTTTTGAAGATTGATAACTTACCGCAGGAGTCGGGTTCTTCTTGCAGAAGGGCAGTAAGCCGAAGGCATTACTAGTCACAGTACCCTCCTTCAACAGAGATTGGACTGTAGCATCTATAACATCATCTGGTAGATCATCAGGACTTTGACGCATTGGGTCATCCTTTTCGCCTGTGTAGGTGCACATTAAGCCGGAGGGGCGGCTTAATGGTAGTATCCGCCAGGTGACCCAGACTCAAACCAGATCGACGCCATTTAACCCGTTCCCTAGAAGTGCTTTGATCTTCCTGATGGTGGGGTTGAGGGGTAGGCGCTCAACAGCGGATAACTTATCTGCCAACGGATGATTAGATTCGAGGCGCAGGGCGCGAAACCCGGGCAGAGGCTTCTCATCAGCCGGTGATGTATCTTGACAATAGAACCACGTCTGGTTCCAAGACTTTGGGTGACTCGGTAACTCAGCATAAGGAAAAAGGCAATCTCTCCGTCGCTGGATTGAGATGCCGCCAAGCTCAAGACTCGGCCCGTTGGCACGTTCATTTTGCCGGTTCATGTAGAAAAGTTCCCTGAACAATAGCAGACTTGGCTCTTCTCCCAAGTACACCTCGCAGAAGACTTGGAAATTGCAAATATTTGACATGGAGTTGGGTCCGATGTCTTGAGGTCTAAGATCAAAGAAATTCAAAACCTCCCTGAAGAATTTTGAACCGGGAGGAGCAAATCCCCGGCACATGTGATCCGTAAAAACTACTACCTCCCCATCTTTGGGTTGAGGTATTTCCTTAGACGGATTGGGGACACGATAAGACATGACTTCCCTCTTTGGCAGATGGCTGGACTTCACAAACTCGGCAAGTTTGCTTTTTTCACTATGGATGGAACCCAATTGCAAGTCACAGGGGCTTTGGCCGCCATAGGAGCCATGACGACAGTGGCCTACGACACAATAGAAAGCTCTGGTTCAACTTTAACCCGGGAGAAATATTTAAAGTGGCGGCTTAAAGAAAGGGGCCTAATGACATAAGGGTGATTGTGCAATAAATATTAAGCCACTACAGATGTCAAAGAGCAGTTAAACATATTCGACAGAGACAGTTATTTACTTCCGAGTGAAATAAACAGGTTTTACAAGTTGTCGTTATCATTTTGGATCAAACAGCTGTTCTAAAAAGAAAATCTTCTAGACCTAGAACTGGCACAGATGAAGTTCAAGGGCTCAAACAAGGCTTTTGTGCGACAGCAAGGGATCTACTTGCAATCAAAGTGGGTGCGAAACTGCTACCGCATCAGGTTTCTGCCATTTTTGAGATCAAAAAGACGGTGGTGAGCAAATCTACGAGGGGTTCCTAATGAGCAACGAAGAACACCGAAGAACTTCGAAGGTCCTAATGCGGATCTGAGGAGCAAGGAAGAAGAACTCACAGATGAGGAGAAGCTTCGGAGGTTTGCCGTCGATCTCTGGTCAAGGTCAGGTCGATGCAGCAGCCTGAGTCGATGAAGGCGAGGGAGTCGATGGCGACGGCGGCAGAGCTCGAGTGGCAGAGAGGGGAGGAGGAAGACGACTGAGGGCAAGACCTAGTCCGCCCTATTTATAAGAGAAGATTGACCGAGAGGGTGCGAAAAACGAGGAGATAACATTTATTATCCAGCGGCTCTGGTGCCTCGATTCTCAGGATGGTCAGTAAAAGACAAAGATCCGTTGAAAGATTCGACGGAATAGAAAATGAATTACAGGAAGAATGACGTCACGCCGGGTTAAGACGGATCCAGAAGATGATGTCATGGCGGGTTAACAAAAACCCTTTGTATAGTCAAGAAGGCTGAAGATTTAATTCTTTAAAAATATTTTTTAGATTGACATGAACAGGTTCAAATCAATCTGGGGCCTAATGTTGGGAATATAGCTATTTGTGTAAACCGCCCAGGAGGGGCCGGGTTACGCAAAGAGACTCATCAGAGAGAAGCCCAAGGCCAAGCATGAAGATAGCGGTTCAAGAAGGGCTTAAGGCCCGCTGGCGACTTAAGGCCCGTCGTAGTAAACCGCTGTAATAATATTACTTGTATCATAAGGTAGACTTAACTAGTCACCGAGCCGGACATTGTTTATAAGCCGGCCGGGACTCTGTAAGCCGCAGGGCGTCCACCCGTGTATATAAGGGGACGACCCGCTAGCGGCTTAGGGCAAGAAACAACTCATTGAGAACCAGGCATAGCGTGTCTTGCTCCCTGGTCATCGAAACATCAATACCAACCCAACTAGACTTAGGCCTTACCTTCACCGTAAGGGATCAAACTAGTATAAACCCTCTCGTGCCCTTTGTCCCGATTTAACCCCTTCAAGCTTCCTAGTTGCAATGGCTCCACAACTAAGTCCTTTCACGAGGACATCTGACGTGATAATTCCATGACAGTTAGGCTATGCTTCATTTTCGTCACACAAAAATGCTCCCAAATTATACACCCCCGATGACAAGCCAAGCAATTGTTTTGTACTTAAATAATCTCAAACTTTTTCAACTTCCACGCAATACATGAGCGTGAGCCATGGATATAGCACTATGGGTGGAATAGAATATGATGATGGGGATTGTGTGGAGAAGACAAAAAAGGAGAAAGTCTCACATTGACGAGGATAATCAACGGGCTATGGAGATGCCCATCAATTGATGTCAACATGAGGAGTAGGGATTGCCATGCAACGGATGCACTAGAGCTATAAATGTATGAAAGCTCAATAAAAGAAAACTAAGTGGGTGTGCATCCAACTTGCTTGCTCACGGAGACCTAGGGCATTTTGAGGAAGCCCATCATAGGAATATACAAGCCAAGTTTTACAATGAAAAATTCCCACTAGTATATGAAAGTGACAACATATGAGACTCTATATATGAAGAACATGGTGCTACTTTGAAGCACAAGTGTGGAAAAAGAGATAGTAACATTGCCCCCCCCCCTTTTTCTTTGGGCCTTTCTTTTTTCTTTTTGGCCTTTCTTTTTTCTCTTTTTTTTCTTTGGCCTTTCTTTTTTCTTCTTTTTTTGCCTTTCTTTTGGGGTGGGGGGGGGGATGCTCTAATAATGATGATCATCACACTTCTATTGCTTTACAACTCATGAATTACAACTCAAAACTAGAACAAGATATGACTCTATATGAATGCCTCCGGCGGTGTACCGGGATGGGCAATGAATCAAGAGTGACATGTATGAAAAAATATGCAAGGTGGCTTTACCACAAATATGATGTCAACTACATGATCATGCAAGGCAATATGACAATAGTAATGCGTGTCATGATGATAAATGGAACGGTGGAAAGTTGCATGGCAATATATCTCGGAATGGTTATGGAAATGCCATAATAGGTAGGTATGGTGGCTGTTTTGAGGAAGATATAAGGAGGTTTATGTGTGATAGAGCGTATCATATCACGGGGATTGGATGCACTGGCAAAGTTTGCACCAACTCTCAAGGTGAGAAAGGGCAATGCACGGTACCGAAGAGGCTAGCAATGATGGAAAGGTAAAAGTGAGTATAATCCATGGACTCAACATTGGTCAAAAAGAACTCATATACTTATTGCAAAAATCTACAAGTCATCAAAAACCAAGCACTACGCACATGCTCATAGAGGGATAGATTGGTAGGAAAAGACCATCGCTCGTCCCCGACCGCCACTCATAAGGATGCACAATCTAAGAACACCTCATGTTTCAAATTTGTTACACAACTCTAACCATACGTGCATGCTACGGGACTTGCTAACTTCAACACAAGCATTCTTTAAATTCATAATCACCCAACTAGCATGACTTTAATATCACTTCCTCCATATCTCAAAACAATTATCAAGTATCAAATTGATCATAGCATCCAATTCACTTCCTATGATAGTTTTTATTATACCCAACTTGGATGCCCACCATTCTAGGACCAATTTTATAACCATAGAAAATACCATGCTGTTCTAAAAGACTCTCAAAATAATATAAGTGAAGCATGAGGGACTAGCAATTTCTACAAAATTAATCCACCGCCGTTCTCTAAAAGATATAAGTGAAGCACTAGAGCAAAAACTATCTAGCTCAAAAGATATAAGTGAAGCACATAGAGTATTCTAATAAATTCCAATCAAGTGGGCTTCTCCCAAAAGGTGTGTACATCAAGGATGACTGTAGAAAACTAGAAGCAAATAATAATATCATACAGGACACTCCAAGCAAAACACATATCATGTGGCGAATAAAAATATAGCTCCAAGTAAAGTTACCGATAAACGAAGACGAAAGAGGGGATGCCTTCCGGGGGCATCCCCAAGCTTAGGCTTTTGGCTATTGTTGAATATCTTGGGATGCCACGGGCATCCCCAAGCTTAGGCTCTTGCCACTCCTTATTCCATAGTCCATCAAATCTTTACCCAAAACTTGAAAACTTCACAACACAAAACTCAACAGGAAATCTCATAAGCTCCGTTAGTGAAAGAAAGAAAAACCACCACATAAGGTACTGTAATTAACTCATTCTTTATTTATATTGGTGTTAAACCTACTGTATTTCATGTTCTCTATGGTTCATACCACTTAATACTAGCCATAGATGCATCAAAATAAGCAAACAACACACGAAAAAACAGAATATGTCAAAAACAGAACAGTTTGTAGAAGTCTGTAACCCTCGAATACTTCTGGAACTCTAAACATCCTACCAAAATAGGAAGTTCTGGGAAATTGGTCGATTGATCTACAGAAAAAAGAATCAACGCAAAATAACGTTTTTTTGTGAATTAACAAAACTAATTTCGTGCGCGCAAAGTTTCTGTTTTTCAGCAGAATCAAATTAACTATCACCATAGGTTATCCTATAGGTTCTACTTGGCACAAACACTAATTAAAAAATAAAAACACATCTAAACAGAAGGTAGATGCAAAATTTATTACTAAACAGGAACAAAAACAAAAAACACAAATAAAAATTGGGTTGCCTCCCAACTAGCGCTATCGTTTAACACCCCTAGCTAGGCATAAAAGCGAGGATAGATCTAAGTTGTACCATCTTTGGCACTCAATTCATAAGTAGCTCGCATGATAGATTCATCAGGTAATTTAACTTTCTTTCCTGGAAAGTGCTCCATGCCTTTCCTTAATGGAAATTGGAATCTAATATTCCCTTCCTACATATCAATAATCGTGCCAATCGTTCTAAGGAAAGGTCTACCAAGAATAATAGGGAAAGAAAGATTGCAATCTATATCAAGAATGATAAAATCTATGGGCACCAAATTTCTATTTGCAACAATGAGAACATCATTGATGCTTCCCATTGGCTTTTTAATGGTGGAATCCGCAAGGTGCAAATTTAAAGAGCAATCATCAAGATCATGGAAACCTAGAATATCACATAAAGTTTTCAGAATCGTGGAAACACTAGCACCCAAATCACATAAAGCATAACACTCATGATCTTTAATTTTAATCTTTATAGTAGGTTCCCACTCATCATTAAGTTTTCTAGGTATAGAAACTTCCAAATTAAGTTTTTCATCAAAAGATTGCATCAAGGCATCAACAATATGTTTGGTAAAAGCTTTATTTTTACTATAAGCGTGAGGAGAATTCACAACTCATTGCAACAAGGAAATACAACCTTCTAGAGAACAATTATCATAAGTAAATTCCTTGAAATCCAAGATAGTGGGTTCAATGCTATTTAAAGTCTTGACCTCTCCAATCCCACTTTTACCAATTTTAGCATCAAGATCAAGAAACTCTGAATCATTGGGACGCCTTTTAACTAAAGTTGACTCATCTTCGGTCCCATCATTATTAAGATTCATATTGCAAAACAAATATCTAATAGGGGACACATCAATAACTTGAAGATCTTCATCATTATTTTCACCTAACTTTTCTTGGTTGGCAGCCATCTTATTGACTAAGGTAGCTTGCTTATCAGAAATTTGGGCTATAGAATTTTCAAGCCGAGTAATTTGAGAGTTCAAACCATAAAATTCTTTAGACATATCATCAAGCTCTTTGTTCATAAAATCCCAAAAAACCTTTTGTTCTTTAAGCTCTTTTCTGAAGAAATTATTATGCTCAAATTGTAAAGTCATAAAACTTCTAACATTTGATTCAATCTCTTCCAACCATCTAAGATGCAGGTCGGTGGTCTTAGGCAAAGCCATAAGGACAAACAGGCACACAAAAAGACAAGCAAGAGAGAGAGAGGAGAAGATTGGGAAAGAGAGGGCGAATAAAACGGCAAGGGTGAAGTGGGGGAGAGGAAAACGAGAGGCAAATGGGAAATAATGTAAATGCGAGGGAGATGAGTTTGTGATGGGTACTTGGTATGTCCTAACTTGAGCGAAGACCTCCCCGGCAACGGCGCCAGAAATCCTTCTTGCTACGTCTTGAGCTTGCATTGGTTTTCCTTGAAGAGGAAAGGGTGATGCAGCAATAGTAGCATAAGTATTTCCCTCAGTTTTTGAAACTTTTTCACAAGGTATCAATCCAGTAGGAGGCTCCTCAAAAGTCCCACGCACCTACACAAACAAACAAAGAACTCGCAACCAACGCAATAAAGGGGTTGTCAATCCCTTCACGACCACTTGCGAAAGTGAGATCTGATAGAGATAATATGATAAGATAAATATATTTTTGGTATTTTTTGATATAGATTGGAAAAGTAAAGATGCAAATAAAAGTAGATTGAAAGCTTATATGATAAGAGATAGACTCGGGGGCCATAGGTTTCACTAGTGGCTTCTCCCAAGATAGCATAAATATTACGGTGGGTGAACAAATTACTGTCGAGCAATTGATACAAAAGCAAATAATTATGAGATTATCTAGGCATGATCATGTATATAGGCATCACGTCCGTGACAAGTAGATCGACTCCTGCCTGCATCTACTACTATTACTCCACACATCGACCGCTATCCAGCATGCATCTAGAGTATTAAGTTCATAAGAACAGAGTAACGCATTAAGAAAGATGACATGATGTAGACGGATAAACTCATGCAATATGATATAAACCCCATCTTTTTGTCCTCGATGGCAACAATACAATACGTGCCTTTCTGCCCCTGCTGTCACTCGGAAAGGACACCGCAAGATTGAACCCAAAGCTAAGCACTTCTCCCATTGCAAGAAAGATCAATCTAGTAGGCCAAACCAAACTGATAATTCGAAGGGACTTGCAAAGATAACTTAATCACACATAAAAGAATTCAGAGAAGATTCAAATATTTCTCATAGATAAATTTGATCATAAACCCACAATTCATCGGATCTCGACAAACACACGCAAAAAGAGTTACATCGAATAGATCTCCAAGAAGATCGAGGAGAACATGGTATAGAGATCCAAAAAGAGAGAAGAACCGATCTAGCTAATAACTGTGGACCCGAAGGTCTGTGGTAAACTACTCACAACTCATCAGAGGGGCTATGGTGTTGATGTAGAAGCCCTCCATGGTCGATTCCCCCTCCGGCGGAGCGCCGGTGAAGGCTCCAACATGGGATCTTGCGGATACAGAAGGTTACGATGGTGGAAATAGTTTTTCGTGGTCGCCTTTGATGTTCTCGGGGTACGTGGGTATATATAGGAGGAAGAAGTAGGTCGGTGGCCGCCCGAGGGGCCCACGAGATAGGGGGCGCGCCCTCCAACCTCGTGGCCGCCTCGATTGCTTCTTGACTTGCACTCCAAGTCCTCTGGATCACGTTCGTTCCAAAAATCACGCTCCCGTAGTTTTCATTCCGTTTGGACTCCGTTTGATATTCCTTTTCTTCGAAACACTGAAATAGGCAAAAAAACAGCAATACGGGCTGGACCTCCGGTTAGTAGGTTAGTCCCAAAAATGATATAAATGTGTAAAGTAAAGCCCATAAACATCAAAAACTGGTAGTGTAATAGCATGGAACAATAAAAAAATTATAGATACGTTGGAGACTGTAACATCCCAAATTTTCAATTTGGAATGTTATACATAGATCACCCATGCATATCATATTTTAATTGCATTTCCGCTCCGCAATCCTCGTAATCCTAAGCAACTCAAGGACCCTCGGACAAAGTTGGGGATTTCCCGATTTTCATATTTGATTTTGTATCAAATAGTGAAACGAGGATTTTTGATTTTAATTATTTTCTCTCCGAAAAATATTTCTTATAAAAAGAATGAGAGGAGATAATATGACTTCTCCAAAACAATTGAAATATTGGAGGAAAAATGTTAAAATCGTTTGTTGGATTTTATTTGAGTTTATTTGGATTTTATTTGCATTAGAAAAATATGCACGTTTCTAAAATTGCATTTGAGGGCCAAGAAAATGTTCATCTCGTTCTAAATATTATATTTAGACGGTGAAATTTTATTTTGGCATTTTCAGGTTTTTATTTTATTTTATAGGATTTATTTTCTGTAGAAGAAATTATTTTAAAACAAACTTCCCCGCGCCCGACTGGGCCTAAGGCCCAGCCGAGCCAGGACGGCCCAGCCGCCGCCGCCCCCGCGCGCGCGCCCGCCCCGCCGCCGCTCGGACCGGAGTCCAAGCCAGACTCCGCCTTCGCCGCGCCTTGCCCCCTCCTCCAAGTC